>NC_051183.1:86133939-86338649 GCF_013339695.2 Rhipicephalus sanguineus | reverse complement strand
TGATCAGCGTCAAAGAAGATGCAAGTGTCGTCGGGAAATGCGTTGACCAGGAAGGAAATGAGGATGGAGAGGGGCGGAAGCCACGGTCTATGGCTCCGGCAATAGACAGTTGCGAGAAAAATAACGCACCGAAAATGAATTTTCGTGAGGACAATGTTCAATAACAGTAGATACAACGACATTGTTTTCTGTCAGCAGTGGTGGCTTGGGTACACGAAACGTGCACAATCGCTGACAGTCTCTCTTTCGCAAACTCGTATGGCTCGGTTTGGTGTAAACAAAGCTCTCTGAGACGGAGGAGAGAGTAGTCGTCACAGTGGACACTTGCAGCTGCGGTGCCAGTCAGTGCGCTCACATGTATATTGTGGGCAAGATTATCAAAATGATGGTGGTTCGTGGGTATGGTCAATCGAAAATCTGTCGCCAAGGCTGTCGATGTAGATGCACATCAAGAAGCTGCGTTCTCTAGTTTTCCTGTCGGGAGCGCTGTGTAAAGGCACACATCGTCACGGAGGCGAACAATATTCATGGAAGGAAGGGCGTGACCAGGCGTAGTGGTGTCTATTCAGAGGTGCTTAAGAAGCAGATGAATGGCTGGGCATAGAGAAAGCAAATGATAACGCAAGCTAGGAGAATTGGTGCAGGCGTCCATTGCATAGAGTGTCGGAGCAATCAAGCGGGAAAGTACGAGCTTGTCGTCATTTATGCGCCATTCGGACGGGTTGCGTTGCCCATAGGAGTAGGGAGGAGCACTGTGTGGAAGCTACACGTAAGATGCACGATGTTCAACTTATAAACGGGCGCCTAAGAGCTGCCCTTTAAAGTTAAAACAAGTTCCAGGAGCATGCCGCGTACATTACGGCCTGCGCTGGCTATGTAATGAAGTGCTGAATTCTACACAGTTGTATTACTTTGTATCCGCGTATTGCTTCAATTCATGACTTTGGTTTTAAAACGAAAATAAGTAAGTATACGTACGCTGTCTGCCGTTTCCCGCAAGCACGGACGTTGGACCTTGGTCCAACGTAGACAGTAGGCAAAATAAGCCTATCAAAATAATGTTTGCACAACCGACTTCCATAGTAATTCGTAACCTGAAAAATGTGCAAGCATGTGATTAGCTTTGCGTGTACTTACATCCTTGTCTACATAATATGGATTAAAATGACACATTTTATTGCTCTGCTACTGCAGGATGATTCTCTTGTAATTTATTTAACCTTAATTCTTGTCATTACGGAAATGCTGAGTGTTGCAGTGAACACTTCAGAAAATTCTTAAAAATATGCTCGTAGAGGAAAAAAAAACCTCCTGCGAAGAAAATTTTGGCTGCAACGGTCGTCAGGAAGTTTCAATGACATTCCAATTGGAAAGACGGTTAAGTAAAAAATAATAATAATAACTTTTTATTTGGAAAAGTGTGGAGGTTATTGTCAAGCATCATCATCCCCATTGACTATGCCTACTACAAAACAAAGGCATCTCCCATGTTCTGCCAGTCAAGCAGATCATGTGCTTTGCTGCGGCCGCGTTTCCCCGCAAACTTCAACTCGTGTGCACACTTAACTTGCTTCCTCCCCTCGAGCGCTTGCCTGCTATTGTAATCGAGTCACTCTTTGTGACATACGGTTATCTTGCATTCGCGCTACATACTGTGGCCATGTCCACTTCTTAATTTCGTCTAAGATATATTTAACCCCCTTTTACCCTGAGCCAACCCAGTCTGCTCTCTTCTTGTCCCTTAGGGGTTACACCTATGATTTTTTGTTCCATGGCTCGCTGCGTCAACCTCAATTTAAGTTGAATTCTTTTCGTAAACCTCCAGGTTCCTGCAACGTAGGCAAGTAACGTTAAGATGCAGATGTTATATACCTTTCTCTTGCCAGATAATGGTGTGATGCATGGCACGATTTTGCGCTTCTGCTGCGCAATGAAACCTTTATCGCGAGTTTCTCCAAAGCAGTATTCAAGCACTGCACAAGCTCTGTTGTAAAGCACTTGACTGCGACGCGCGATGCCAGGGCTTGGTCCAGGCTCGAACCATGTTTTTAATCATGTATGAGACATCATGTTAGTTCATGTGCGGCACGCCGCGTCTTTCAAGGCGAGCGTCTCAGGAGGCACATAAGGCTATCGCCTTGAAAATATGGAGCAGAAGAGACCAACACTCAAAAACGAAGAAAGCCATGAAAACTGGTTCGAACCAGGGCTTCGCAGGAAGAGGAAAAGCAGATATTATTATGTTCATCTACTTTCGTGCGCTCTACTGCGCTGTCATAGTGAATTATTACATTTCTACACTCCGATCTTGAAAGAGCATGCACTTTCTACCATTGCGTAATTATATTCGCAACTTGATCGCAATTGAAATTCTTTTGGTGCTTTTATTTTGCATGCCTTTGGTCCTGTTCTGAGGGAGTTAAAATAATTCATCTGTTTGCGACTGTGTAAAAATTGAGTTACAAGCAGACGGTCAGAAATAAGTGCATCTATAAGCCCAATGCTGCCCACCATGAATTGAATGTCAAACAGTTTTGACGCTGTTCACTCGCCGCTAAGAAGTTTTTCGCTTCCAGAAATATACGCGCGTACCTAGAGGTCGGCGCTCTGTTACTCTTGTAAAGACTTCGCGTGGTGAACAGAATTTATGTTTTTACTGCGGCCCCACTTTCATGGACACAACATGTTAGAACACTCGTGTACATAGATGTAGGTGCGCGTTCAAGGACTCCAGCAGTTGAAGATCAGTAGGGATCCTCCTTTACTATGTTCCTCAGAATAATGCTTTGCTTCGGGCAAGGAAAACACCTTAACCTACCGAATAGAACACGCTAAGCCACAGAGAGATTAGTACAAAAAACTTTGTAGGCAAGGCCGGTGGTTCATCTCGGTAAGCTATTCAGAAGATGCACAACATTTTAAAGTCAGAAGAAATTCTATCATAACCTGCGTTTTATTATAGATAGAAACATTGTGATGTGCGCTTTTGAGCGAGTAGTTCCCTTCCGCCAGCTGGCTATTGCTGCATAATTTTCAGCGATCGGAGACGCTCTTGCAGCAATGGTTCTGCCACCTCTCCTATTCTACCACCGCGGACCATTCAGTGTTAAAGATGGCGTCCATGACGTACAACCGGCTCCTGTGATGGAATCTCGCGCTTGCTGTACCCGAAGGCATACCCGTTGAGACCGGCGGATGTTACGCAGATTAAATTCTCATTGGGGTATATGTCAGTGGAACAGGCTAACGTCAAAAAGGTATTTTTTCGAAGAATCGGCCGCAAATACATACATCTGTCGTTGCACACCGTCTTACAATGCCCCGAAGTCACGTCTTTATGTCGCTTGGCTGAATGTTTTTGACAACGTCATACAAAGAACATTGTGCGCCATCGCTCAATTACGACAGCATCGCAGTTCAGGCTAAATCCGCGCCCTCCACTTCCATCATTAAATATTTTGCCAATGCGCTATTGTCGATAATGTTGTCACTTTACCCATTGGGTAGTATCACTCTGCGAGCGTATCGAATTTGTTATGTTCACTTGTTATCCCTTCAGAGCAGACAGGGCGGTTAAGCTTTTTTTTCTGATTTTTCTCACATAAGCCCAACATGCTTAGCATTTTTGTTAGTTTTGAAGCAGAAGGTAATGTTGGCCAGCATGCTGATGCAATAACACATTTTCAGGATATTCACATGCTGTTGAGAAGTGAAGTGCTCGTCTTTAAAATCGGTGACGTGAGGCTTCAAAGCAGAAACGAAGCAGCACCACTGTTTTGCTATGATTTGTTCCATATGCGGGTACTCGTGCGCTATTTTCTATTAGAAAAAGCTTACTAAACTTACTCCTTGTTTCACCGTTGCTAACAAAGCAACAAGTATACTGAAGTCAATAGAGGGAGCGGAGTAACCATGACGAATGCAACAGTAGGATGATGTAGACAGTGCGAAAATACATACTAAATTGCGTCGGTTGGATAATGCAGTCACATTATGGAGGAAATGATGCACGGCTAATAATAACACGGAATTTCGATCCCCAGACATTTTCTTCACCACGAGGACAATGAGATCGGCAGTAGAGGAATTTAATGCTGCAGTTGCTATCGACTAAGGTCTCGTGGTGACTAGTAGGTTATAAGCTTCGCTCTGCAAATTCCGCATTGTCCATGCGATAACTCACAGCCAGTGATACTTTTGACATTTTCAGAGTGCACCTCCTGTAGGCAATTCAAGGACGGATTCTAACAATGAAATGAAGAAGCTCAAGCTATCTACAGAATATTCGTTGACGTCGTTTCGTTTGATTTGCATTTTGAACTCGAAAAAATAGCGCATCCGGGCTCAATGACGTTGCTCATACTTTTTGATATAGCAAGTGTCGCACCGATAAGAAATTACCCATAATTACGAAACTCCCTGACACGGAATGTCAGTGCAGCTGCGCGCAATTTCATTTGGCTGTCTCTTCGCCTAGTGAATGTAAAATAGATATCTATGTTTTTTGCAGTTAAAGGGTTCCCTTCATTTCTTGGTTATTTTGTAACTTTTTTAAAATTTTATTTTATATTTTAGTATCCTCTCATTTATATCAATATTGTTATTACCTGTTTCGACAGCTTGGCCTGCAGTTCAAAAGCTTTATTTTCTGCGTTTTGTTTTATTTGGTAATATTATTCTTTCACGCATAAAATGCTTTGAGCTCCCGTTGTCGACGACGTACAAGTTAACTTTAGCCAAAATTCAGAGCCGTTATTTAAGCTCTCAAGCGAGATCATCCGCTCATGGTTTCTAAATGTAAAGTGCCTAGATTTCTTTCTTTTTTTAGGCGTTCACAAGATACTCCTCTCCTGATACCCTCTCACACACCACCGGCGTCTCGCCACTGTGTTATTACTGACTTCGAAGATTTGCAGAGCCATGCACGTTTTAGCGGACAAGCTGCGACCCTGGCGCTCGTCTCTCCCCCAGTACTTCTTTCTACCTCGAGTCAGCGGGGCCGGCGTCGCGCGTTCCACGCGAACCATAGAGAAATATACTATTGTAAAGAGTGGTCACTCGAGGCGTTTAGCGACCGAGCAAGCAAGGGTCTGAACACCCGCTAGATGACGTACCTATGCTCGCTTCCACTCGTAGCTATCCTCGTTCCACTCGCATTAAATTTTGTCAAAGGAAAAAGTTTACTCATGTGTACAACCCACCATGTCGGCTCTACATCGTCTCTTGCAGAGGACATTTAGTGCGCTACCAGAAAAAAACAGTAAAGTCTGCATAGAAAGTGTTGTATTTCTACATTTGTTTTGCACCGTGGGTACAACGCATCCATATGCTTTAGATGTACAGGCTGTTTCATACTTAGGGGAAATCTCGGAGCATCTGGCATGGCGATACGACTAGCACTGCAATCGCGCGCCGGCAGCAGCTCGCGCGTGCGCAGACGCTTCAAGGGTGTAGAGCTGAACCGCGTCGTCTGCTACGGCAGCGCGCGTGTCGCATTGTCGGCCAGCGCACGGATATTATTGTTAATGTGGGAACTGGGCTGATACTCCTGCACTAATCATTTTCAGAAAAATCTGCGCCGCAAGATGGGACGCGAAGAAACAAGGAACGACAAACTCGCGCGTGCTTTCTTTCTTCGTGTCCCCTCTTGCTGCGCAGTTTTTTCAGATGTTCCCGTACCAACTTGCCCAACTTTCAACGCTTGTCTGCACTAAACGTTGTGTAACGCCAACCTCTCAGCCTTTATTCGTGATATTGGGGCACTAGAAACAGTATTTAACAGCATACCTTGTTTTCTCTATCTAAACATCGTAGTACTGTGTGCGTTCGCGAATGTTCTTTCAGTGTGTCCGCGCCGCAGTAAGCTTGGATGAGGAAGACACGATAATGAGCGTGCACCGTGCGTGGTACTTATTTCACTTTAAATAAAACAAAGCACTCAGTGGTGACCGTCGAACAGCTGAGCGGTTTTAACACAACAAAACAAATGGGCATGAATTCAGGAATGATTTAGGTTAGAGCAACCGCCTGAACGTGCTTATTCTGGACGATATTTCATTACAACAGGAAGGACTCGCTCCCGGTGCCGAAATGCACTCGTGATGCTTCCAAGTTCATGTCCCCAGCGGTTGCGATGATAGCGCTCATTCTAGAGGGCAGTGAATGCATGGTGTCAGCGATGTGTTCTGCAGCAGCATGTCCCATTCGTTAATGTTGGGGGCTTGGCACCACAACATTCAGATTGAGCTGAATAAAACTGGGGCTCGTCTGCCGCACGTTTTTCCGTTTTTTTTGTCTCAAAAAAGAGCAGTACTGTGTTGTTTGGCAAGTTTACCATGTCCCGTATACCAGAAAAGGAGCGATTTAAGATAATTGAACTGTGTTGTAAAAACTTCACTCAAACAAGCGTAGCAGAGATGACAAGAAGGTCCGTCAAAGCGATCAACAGGAGTCTACAGGCTTACAAGAAAGAAGGTAGAGTAAAGGATGCGCCTCGCGGAAGTCCGCGAAGAGTTACAACGGATGATGAAGATTTCTCGATTGTTGCGGCTGCTGTGGATGACCCCGCGCGTCGCTTCAAGAAGTTAGACATAGCCTGCAGCTGGGGGCTTCAAGTCCTACTGTTAGGCAGCGACTCAATGAACCTGGCCTAAGGAGTAGAGCCACTGCCCAAGCACCTTTACTTAGCGCCACAAAGAAAGCAAAGCTGCTCGATTTCGCGCAACTACACAAAAGCTGGACGGTGGAGCCATCGCAGAACGCTGTATTCAGCGATGAGTGCACCTTCACTACCACTGGACACCAGCGAGAACGAGTTTGGCGAAGAAGGTGAGCGTCGCGTGGCTTGAGGCACCCGAGCCAGGAGATCTTTTGGTGTGGTCGTGGCAACACTTACAGAGATGGGCAATAATTGTTGGGGTTCAACGTGATTATGAGGGACGCCGTAGTGGAGGGCTCCGGAAATTCGGACCTACTGGGATTCTTTATCGTGCACCGAAATCTAAGCACGCGGGCCACAAGCATTTTCGCATCCATCGAAAATGCGGCCACAATGGCCGGGAGTCGGTCCCGCGACCTTCGGTTCAGCAGTCAAGCACCGTTACCACTGGAACACCATGGCGGGTCGCAGAGATGGGCTACGGTCGGCGCTCAAACCAGAAGAGGGCGCCTAAAGTTTATGTTATACTCCGACGTTGACGGCACTAGGGCGCACTGCGGTTGCGCTTCGCCACTTCAAGTAGGTGATGCCACGCTAGGCATAAGTCGAGGTCCTGCACAGTAAAAGCGACTTCGACGCAGCGAGACCACTGCAACGGAAAACTCACATCCACAGTAAAGCGCAGAAGTAGCCACGCCGCCTGTTGGCCAACCGCGAAACATGTTCTTGTGCACGCGAAACTGGCGTGGCAGGACGTAGACCGCGGGACATGCTGCTGGAGCTATTCAGAACTGGGCGACGTTCGAGCATACCAAGAGCTGCTTGTCGCGTCGGCAGTCGAGAGCCGCTGGACTCTAGATGGTGGAGCTTTCCGCACGTGAGGTTTCCGGACCACGTGCGCGCGTGCTACGTTTTAGTATAATAGCGAATTAAGAGCTGCAGTGCGCAGCTCTAAATTCATCAGTGCATTAAAACTCAGATAATATACTCAAGAATACTGTAGTACACTAATAAATTCAAATATATAATTTAAAGATGAACGGCTATTAAATAGCCACGGGCTGTTGTCAATAATAATTTGGTACAAACTTGGCGATTTGTTTCAGGTGACCCTACACTGTGGCCGCAGGTGCACCCGCAAGCAATCTGTCTGCGAGGGGTAATGCAGTGATGGCGGATAAATACACAGTTCTAGCAAAATGATCGGCCGGAACTGAAATTGGGTGTCTTCTTAATTGGGTGCACAAGGACCAGCGAATGCTTTAAATTGCAAAAGCGTTGAAATAATAAAAGCTAAAGACAAGTGCGTGAGCCAGCAATCAATAGCTCCCACTAAGGTTGAGGTTTCTTTTCTAGAACTTACGGGATTAGATGCTTGGTCGGGGTTGATAAGGTTTTGTCAGTGCCTTCGTTTCTGTTCAAAATTGGCACGTTTTTTTTCAGTAAACTCTCAGTTGATAGACCACGCTTGTGTGGTGTACTTTCTTCGTTTTTCGTGTCTTGGCTGCGCTCACCGTCATAAGTACCATCTTAGTTATACTAAACTAGACAACTCTTGCGCGTAAAGGTAAGCTGCCTAAGCTCTGCGGCGATGGCCGGAGGGCTAACCACGACGTCGCCTCTTTCAACAGGAGTTATAGCAGCGTGGAGTATCTTTTATAAGATTAGTTTGAGCGCTTGCATCAAATACTTGGCTGGAAAAGAAAAGCCCGTAGTGCTAAATGGCACGTGGGGCATCTCAGTGATGTGAAGGAGAACTGGTTGCTCTAATAAAGGATCACTTCACCTTCGATTGCAAAGGAAATGCTGGTACGCCGTGAGTGTGACCGTTAAATTGACTTACCTCCAGGGAAGATAAAGAATTAGGTGACAAGAGTCGCTGCAATTCCACAGTACAAAATCAAGAGATAAAATCAAAAGAAGAACCATTTATATAGCTTTTTTTCTAAGTTCGTCTCTTGACTCACCAGAAGCGGATATTCTTTTACGCCATGCTCAGTGTTCATTATATATTAAATTAAATTGTTTTGTCAAAGACAAGTTTTGGGGAGCTACACTATCGGCAACTAAATGAGCAAGAATCTTTGAAAAAATTAGTTTCATTTTTTTATGCGAAGGCTGTCGCCACTGCCAGTTGGAAAATATCACGTGCTTTCAAACATTTACTGCACATGTGGTTCCCATACCCGCACAAAGTACTGCATTTCTGCAAAAAGTACAGACATGATAGTAACTGCATTATTTACTCATTAAAGTTGAATGTTTGGCAAGCTTAAACAAAGCATATTTGAAGTCAGTGTTATATTTTACCGAGAGAATCAAGATACAGGACCAAGGTTGTGCAACGATTGAACTTGATCATGAGCAAACGAAAATGAAACAGCGCCCACAGATATATGCCATTATATTACATTATTGAATGCATCATCAATAGAGGCCGCATTTTTAGGCACAAAAAAGCTCGTTTTAGGCGCCAAAAATAGGCAGGCAAAACAGTGTTCTAGGCATCCAAAATCATAAATATAGACACAATAAATTGTTACATAAATCAAATATTTTCAAACGAAGACGTACACGACCTCTATCTACGACAGGAAAACAAAAATCTTGTTGCTTAAGATGGCACAAATGCGCCAACATTTCAACATAGCGTGCTTTGTCCCGCACGGTTCGTACTCCCGTGTTCTGCAGAGTGAGTCCTTTGTCCACTGTCGAATCAACACACTCCTGAGTGTCTTTCCGGCATGAATGAGAAGTGCAGAGCAGGAGCAGACAGCCAGATTGCTAAAAGACCAGAATGGAGGGATTCCTCCTATTGGCTGGGTCAAATTGCGTAGAGCCAATTTATCCCTTGGCAGTGAACCAGCGTAGCCAGGGGGGGGGGGTGGAGGGTTGAACCTCCCCCCCCCCTCCCCGGAAACTTTTCAGTTTTGCGTGTGTATATACACGTACACATACAAACACCTGCACGAACATATATAAAGTATGGTTGTACCCCGTCCCCCCTCCCCGAAAAAAATTTCTGGTTACGTTACTGCAGTGAACACCTTAAAAAGTAAATTACAAACAAAACAAAAGCTGCATGCACATCACATTTTCTTTCTTTTTTTGCTCTTCACTCTCCTTTCCGCTGACGGCTCTCCGAAGTTTCGCATTCGCCAACCGCTCGGGCCATGTCAGCGCGGCGGCGAAAGCTCGCCGGCGTGTACCGCTTCACTGCTGCCAGCAGTTATTGGTTGGTTGACCTAGAGGACTCGAGTTGGTTGTACTAGAAGACTAGGTTGAACCCCATAGTTCCCAACAGTCACTCTCACGCAGTAACATGAATAACGGTCTGAAACAGCACCCGGGAGCGAAACTTGAGGCTAAATAGCGTTCATATCAGCGCCAATTTTAAAAATAGCCATTTATAGGCATTTGTTAGCATTTAGGCACGAACGCCAAAAATAGGCATTCATAGGCAGTATAAAAACACTATAAAATCCCTTCTCAACCTCTAATTCATGCTCGTATATCAAAATGGCGTGGTAGGAGCACAAGGAACAAAATAGGCAGATGGCGGGCGTACATCCTATAGGCTGTGGATTTTGTTACTATCCATTTTGCAGTGTGGACCTTGCGCTGAAGGGGACAGGAACTTTGTTTTCTGCAATCCTGTGTGGAACATGGCCTAGCGCACTGGCCATCTGTCAAAGCAATCGAAACCATTATTCATCATTTCCCTTTAGTACCACCGTTAGTGAGAAACAGTGATCCTCCGGGTCACATGCACACGTTTCAATCTCCAGTGACCCCCTCCCTCACTTCACTCTTTCTTATTTGTGCAGAAGTTTATTGTACCTTGTTTAGACATTTCTCATCACTCCAAACTAAACATAACACTTTGAAATGTCTAAAATATGGTCAGCTATAAAATCTCCTGTGGCAACATCACATCAATAAGAAACCTACGAAAAAAAAGGCAGCGTTATGCGTGGCTTTGACACTTACATGTGTGCGTGTGTACATAAAACTATGCGAAATGCGACAGCACAGATGGCGACAAACGAACATTACGTGCAATGACAACGCTTTGCTAACTACAGCCTCCACGTCTACTCGGCGTGCACCTCGTCGTCATTCAGTGCACCTAACTGCACCGGTTGTTCAGAATCCATAAGTTAGATTTGCTTTATTTCATGAAGGGTTGCCTTTCGTAAAAACGTAACGTACCGATTTATTGATGAATTAACGGTAATTACGTGCAGTGCCGGGTAGTATCAAAGTTATATGTATCTTAGATACTATCTTAGATACGCCTTGCGTATCTTGTATCTGTTTCGCGATACATCTCGGAAAACGAGTATCTGTATCTGTTTTCCTGATACGTTCCGCAATGTATCGTGTATCTTGAGATCAGGGGCGTTGCCAGAAATTTTTTAGAGGGGGGTTCAACCATACTTTATGTATGTTCGTGCGTGCGTTTGTATGTGCGCGTGTATATATACGCAAGCAAAACTGAAAAATTTCGGAGGGTTTGTACCCCTCCTGGCTACGCCCCTCCTTAAGATACAAGATGCATTTATAGAAACAGCACCGTGCGAAACCATAAACATCAGCTGAACTCCGCTTCTTACGCTGATACTGCTGCCAGTAAGCCACCACAATAAAATAAAACAACTATGACATTCTTTTATGCTTCCGCCAGTGTGATCTAGCGAGCACATGCGATTATGTATACGCCTCGGCGTTGGTGGAGCAGTCACATGATGGCTTTCGAGCCATTTCTACAAAAACAAGAGCGCGAACGTCTACGCGCAGCCGTCATTTTGCTTTACCGATGTTTTCATTCTTTGTAGTTGTGTTGGTGTGATGATATTTGTTCGAAGCGACGGCACTGTGTTGCGTACTCCGATGCGTGCGGTGTGTTCCGCTCAAATTCTGATTCCGCCATAGTGTTTTTATCAAAGTTTCTCAGTCTTAATAAAGCAGTCTTAATAATGCAAGAATGCGGCTGTTTTGCGTCTCGCTGCTTTGACAGGTCAGTGATTTAAATGAGCCCGTACATGAAAGCTTTACATACATACGATGAGATTCTCTTATGTGCAAATGAGATTCTCACAGTCGTCGCACCATCAATGCCGATGCTAGATGCAATAGAACAAGAATTTGCGTAATAGAGCATATTTATGCGTACTGCATCTTTGTTCTTCCTGCTAAGTTATTCAAAAAGTTATCTTAATTATAATTTCGGTGCTAGCACAAGTGCTCTCTATGCTGTACTCCTTTGCATCCTACGCATTAGCCAGGCTTCTCTATAGGTTTTGTTCGTCTGTTTACTGTAATAAGTCTTTTCAAACCTGCTCCCAAATTTCTTCTCTCATTTATTCATATTTTTTAACTGTCTGCGTCATTGCTACTAGTCACATATATATGTGAGTTACATATGTGTATGAGTTTATGCTTTGTCAAGGTGAATGTGAGTTTGCATTATAATAATGCAAATTCTAAGAAAGAATTCATAAAGGTGTCAGGACCAGCATTCCAAGTACTCCGTTCTTCGCATGAGCATCCCCAAGCGGTCTTTTATGCTATTTTCCACAGGTTCTGAGTTTGCTATTGCCTGACCTTAACAGCTGAATTGACGAGATCATGCTCTACTGTCATAGAATTTAGGTGTGCCGCCTGTATCGTGTTTAAACAGTGTGTTTCACGTAACTGGAACAAATGATTAGCAAAGAAGTGGTTTACCTCAACTGAATAAATGCAACGACATTGTTTACTGCCATGTGGTTCTCGTTAGGGTATTTTATATATCGCGTAATTTGTTATTTAACTAACATAAATCATGCACCATTTTCGATATTCACTTTAGGGGCAAGTGCGTGTATTCAGTAGTAGAAGGCATTCCAAAACGACCAGTCTAATGCTTTGTAGAAACGTACATCCTGCGTAGTGATATTCTGCGGCGTTTAAAAAAGCCGAATAACTATTACCACGTTACTGCGTTCGCGCGCTACCGTACTGCAGAGCTCTCAAATGTGCTCATGAACCATGGCGAAATGAACAGCCACGGCTCTAGGCACCCTCTCCACAGTGCGTCCACGTTTCTGGCTGCCGCACATGGCAAACAAAGGCCATCGTCCCTGAGAAGCGATATGATTACGGTCCGCACGCTGGTTGTTTCGCTCGAAGAACGTTTGAGAGTGCTGCAGTACGGTAGCACATGAGCCAAGTCGCGTGGTTTGATTTCATATTTCGCGGGCGTTCTTTAAAAGCCACAATATATTCTCCACGCAGCATCTACGTCACCGAAAAACAACAAAAGAACGGACAAACCATTAGATAGGTTGTTTTTAAAATGCGGGCTATAACCTGAAGCGCACTTGGCCCTCAGGTGAACATAAAAACATTTCATAATACACCTTAGCTAACTAACCAATTAGCTAATAAAATTTCTACAGCGAGTGCACATGAGGGTAAACCATATGCCACTGGTTCGATTCAGTCGCGTGTTGACCACTTGTTATTTAGAATATTTGGTTCTACTTCCTTGAAACAACTTGTACCCTTATTCTCTGTGATAAATACATACTACTTGACTTTGACATATTAGTTTTCCTTTTTTGGGTCTCCATGAAGTTTTTTTTCTTGCTACAAATCAGGAGGTAAGCAGAGCTAGAAGTGGCGATAGTGTGAATAGCAGTAATATAGTGCCACGTCTTGAGTCACTGGGATACATCTGAGACCCTTCTGGACGGCACAAGTCCTCTCGAAGAAGAAAGAGTAAAATATTACATGTTAGTAAACATGTTTGTAACGAACGCCTTACGCCAGCATATCGATAAAATATGAAAAATCATTGCAGTTTCACGTCCTCAATGAAGTGTGAGCGCTGACTACATCTTCACACGTTGTATACGAAAAAATATCGGTACCAGCGTTGTTTTTAAATGCGAAGCATCTTATGGCGGAGTTTAAACCGGTGGTGGTGGTGGTGTGCGGCGTGGCCACCCTTACTGCGCATGCGCGAACCCTCTCCACACAACCCCTCTCCCACTTCCCCTCCTCCTTTCGCACTTCCCACTTTACCCTCCCCTCTCCACTTCCCCTCTGAAACGCGGACTCGACATGCCGAAACGCTGCTTCACATCACCTCATGGTCCCCTTTGGCGGAGATGGTGTGGTTTTGCTCTACAGCTGTTGGGTGATGCGGTATAACGAAAACGGTAATACGCTTACGGACAAGGTAAGACTGCACAGCGGGAATGGCACAATCGTGCAGAGAGTTCTTCATGATGTTCCTGCAAGCAGATGGCAACCCGCTAGCTGGTCGCCAGGGAAAGCCGCGACACTCATCAAATACAAAAGTGTCAAGCAAAAACCAGTACGCTTTGAGCAAGAAGAACAGAACTTTTCGGAATACAAATAAATAGTTCAATAAAACTAAGGAAAGTTGGCCGCACTTAAGAAATTTCAAGTGAACACTCTTGCACATAGGTATTTGCCGATTCATTATATGGATCTATGTTAGAAAATTTGACAGTGTATCGAAGTATTTAAGATAAAATTTTCAAGTGTCGTATCGGATACCACCATTCCGGAAGTATGTTGTATCTGTATCTCAAATACTTCTTGCCCGAGTGTCTTGTACCATATGGCGATAAAATTTCAAGGTACATTTGCCCAGCCTTGGCTACTTGTAATTTACAGACAGCCAGGGAGCAAGTGCTTTGTCCATTGTTTATTTAGAAATTTTACCCATAGTACACTTATATCACAAAAAATATCACAGATGCATGAATGCTAGCTCAATATCAACCTTTTATGATATATGTTGGTTTTGAAATGAAAAGTGGCCTTATTGAAACGTTGCCGTAATCGAAATGCAAATGAGAGGGATTCTTCGAGATTCTGACCATTAATAAAGTGCGGTGCTAATGGGAAAAGAAAACCGAGACAGAGCATATGTTACTACCCCTACACGTTTATCCCTGTATATACTCTTTCTCAATGGTGATAAGCGAAGTTATCAAAGCTCTTCTCTTAATGGAAGGCTGCGTCAAGACATATGCTACTGCGGTCAGTGGGAGTAGGTAAAAGGAAACTGCCAACACATTAAAAATTTGAGGAAACGATTTTTGAGGATATTACATCAAGGAACAATTATCACTGAACCGACGAATACTCATACTGTGGTGAAGCGAAGACGTCGTGTGCTGCTCATGCAGATGAATTGTTTTAGAGCCGGAGTCACAAGAAATTGGTTCAAATTGTATTGCCACAACAATTATACGAACCCTGTTGGTGTCTGTTTGCCGTTGTGTTCTATTATATATATATATATATATATATATATATATATATATATATATATATATATATATATATATATATATATATATAGTAGTGGGAAAAGAATCACTCGGACCCCGATAGAATAAGGAATGAAGAAAGAAACTACGACTTTCGTTGGTTTGGCACTGTATATTTTCACTAACGTTTCGTCTGGTGGACCAGACTTTGTCAAAGTAACAAGTACATCGCGGTGGATTTCCTTATAAACACGCGTAAAGTAGATAGATAGTTTCAAAGAACTTATCGATAGCAAGAATGACAACATAAGATAGCGGTCACGCGCAGTCGACATGGATTCATGCGCGCACATTTGGGACTCGTGGCGGCGAAGTCAGGTTACACAGGGTAGCATAGATTGCACACGCAGTTGATATGGCATTACACACTAGTGATATGACAGAATTGCTGGAGTGCACGTCACATGGAGGAAAAGGCGGGAGGGGGGGGGGGGAATGACATCAGATCTGCGCTTTACCTGTTTTTTTCGCAGGAACGTAATCACATGCTAGCATTAAACTGCGAACAGTCTGAAATCGCAAACAGAAAATCTACTCAGCACTAAGGTCAATTTTTACTTTTAACTTCTCCTGAAGTACGCTTCAAACACATCAAGGTTAATACGAGAAGAAACTAAAAAAACTAAAAAACAGCACAGACACCGTACATGATGCACACAATTCAGTACGTATGCACGTAGTCTGGTACGAAAGCTGAAAAATAGTGGGTGATTACCAACGTAACCATAGAAGAAACACGACGATATTAGAAACAGAGCTGCCTATCCCGTTGAAGACAAGGTTATGATTAACAGTGCTTAGTGGGAACGCTTGTAAGTGTGCCTATGCTTTCGTTGATACCGGATGAGACGGTGTTAAACTTATAGATTAGGTAAGACTCGCGGGCTTCACGATCATGATGAGAACGAAAGCCTGACTCAAGTATAGTGGCCCGAATATTTTCAAAAGAATGCCCAGGTAAACGAATGTGTTTTGATAATGGTAGGCTAGGAAGCTTATTGGAATGCGATCTATGGTTGTTAAAGCGTATCCTAAATGAAGTTTCCGTTTGGCCAATGTACTGTTTTTTGCAGACGGTACACTCAAGCATATATATATATATATATATATATATATATATATATATATATATATATATATATATATATATATATATATATATATATATATATATATATACGAGAAGTAAAACCATTTAAGAAAAAAATATGGCGAACCGCGCGACCAGGGATTCGTACCTGCGACCCCTCGCGCCGCAGTGCGCTAAGTAAGAGAACTACGGCGCTGAGCATACGTCCTCCAAGACACTAACGGTGACCTATTTACTTACACCATTTACCGCTGGGGGTACGCAGCCCTCAGAGGTGCTTGAGCGTGTTCACTACCACGCGTGAGATGCCGCGAAGACGGCGCTTTAAAGGTGATCGCCCCGCTTGTGTTTCGCAGGAGTGGGACGCACGCGTCCGGGCTGTACTTTGGCCTACAGTGCGTGCTCGTCTGTGCTCCCGTGGATATCTGGTGAGGGGGGAGGCTTGTACACCTTGTGCTTTCACCACAAAGTTTGCGTTGAATATATAGACCACACGAGGGACAGTTCGCTCGCTGCAGCGGCGGCGTTTGCACATAGAGTGAGCTGCTAGCTAGAATAGCCGAAGCCAGTTCGTTGTGGATATTCGACGGCTGCAGCTCACTGCTCAAATACAAAGAAGTAAGAAATGTGAGAGTTGTAAGTTCGTGCTCTTTCTGTGTATACTGTGTAAGCGTCTGTGTAAGTGTCGATCTGTGCGAATTCTTAGCTCGCGCTCTTCCTGTGTGTGTTCTTTTCGTGCATCATTCTTGCTTGAGCAGCGCACTGCATGTTTGGTGCTGCGTTTCTTCGTGCGACATTCAAAGTTGTGTTCCTATCGCATTCATTCCTTCGTCCTTGCGGCGTAACTGACTTTTTCAAAAAGGTAATCAACGTCTGAGTGGCACTTTTTTACAGCCATGCGGAATAGAGTGCTTCACTATCTTCTTTCTTTTTTCTTTGCCTCCTCTCCTCCTTCTGTTAGTGACAATCTATGCTTAATCTCGTATACGCTTTTTTGAAAAGACTAAGCCTGCCAGTCTATTAAATAACTAAACAGGGAACATTTGTGATCTTTAAAGCCGCGCTCATTGCTACAGCTTGCAGTAGTCTCAGCGCTTGGCCCTTCTAAGACCCCTTCAATAAATACAATGTCTTGCTGCCCCTCATGCAATGTTTCTGGGTCCGCTTGTCCGTTCGCTGAGCAGCGTTCCAACTTACTGTGAGCACCCTGGAATAATAATAACAACTACAATATTATTATTATTATATTATTATTATTATTATTATTAATTTTGGGCGTTTAACTTCCCAAAACCACGATATGATTTTCATAGATGCCGTAGTGCAGGGCTCCGGAAATTTCGACCGTCTGGGGTTCTTTAACGTGCGCCTAAATCTATGTACACGGGCCTCAAGCATTTTCGCCATCTTCGAAATTGTGGCCGCCGCGGCCGGGATTCGATCCCGCGACCTGCGGGTCAGCAGTCGAGCTCCATAATCACTTGACCACCGTGGCGGGTCACTGTGAGTTTCCCAGTAGTGTACTTTACTAAGGTGGCTAGCACTATCGCTCTGTCGATAAAAAAAGTGCAAGTGAATCAATAAGGGATAAATATTCTTTGGTACTCCGCTGGCTATAACTTGCGCCTTACAGCTCTTGGAATATACACTTGTTTTTTTACGGTAAAATATAAATATTGCATACATTATCAGTAGAAACTACAATTTCTGTCATAGGCTTGCCATTGTCACATTCTTATCAATCTAATAGACGGGTATTGAACCAGAGCAATCTAATTGGAAAAATCTTATATCAGGAAGCAATGTCATGTTAAGTGCACGAGCGAACTACCTCGGCTTATGTCTTGAATCAGCGTGATTCTGAAAGCCGCGTATATTTTGTGAGCATGGGCAACATTAATAGGGCGCCACCGCCCATTCGAAAGACATTTTATTACGCTGATAACGGTACCTCGTTTAACACGTTGCTGTGCCATATTTGGGTTACGACTTGACGATGAAATTTCGAGAAGAAAACGAAGGAAGACGACATGAGGACTTCTGTCTTTCATTTTGTTTTTCATATGCTATTGAGCCAAAATTGGAGTAATAAAGATGTCTATCTGCGGCCCAATAACTGGTCGCAGCTGCAAAAGGACAACACGTGAGAGCGGGCAGGTTTGTAATGATTCGTGAAAAAGGTGGCAATGCACACTAGTACACCGGCACGCATGAGCTGGGACAAACAGCCAAACAAACAAAATACGACACGCACGGTATAGATATTGTCCGAGCCCCACGGGATGGCGTGGCAGTATATATTTAGGAAAAACTCGAAAAATATTTTACATCAACAATTCCTTCCAGCGTTTCATAGTGAAAGTACAAATTTTCCTGTAAAAATCTCGTTCCAAGACGAAGTTTCTGGGCTAAATGTTTGATTTTTATGTTAGTAGTTGCTGTAGTCCATTCTCAAGCACTGCTCTCTTTAAACAACCTAAATTTA
This sequence comes from Rhipicephalus sanguineus, assembly GCF_013339695.2. Taxonomy (NCBI): domain Eukaryota; kingdom Metazoa; phylum Arthropoda; class Arachnida; order Ixodida; family Ixodidae; genus Rhipicephalus; species Rhipicephalus sanguineus. The sequence goes on along the minus strand of NC_051183.1, from coordinate 86,320,062 downwards.
GCCAGAAGAGAAAATAACGAAAAAAAAGCAAACGCGACGTTTTCTCGCACGAATATTTTGGTAGCATATTTCCCGTCCAGTAATCCATGCCATAGGAGCGTAAGGAAACTGCTTTGAAGCAACTTGTTCGCTGAAAACAAGGTTTTGACGGCTGCCAATGTGGTAAGGAAGATGCATGGTAAGCTGCTGAAAATGTAGGACCCTCTGCGTGAAAGTAAAAATGCGAGACGTTTGCAGCAAATCATGGAATTATTGCTGACAACGAAGAAAAAGAGGTAGAAGGTCCCGTTACGTATATTTAAAAACGTTGCGCAAACAATGTGCATGCACTTGTAGACGGTGGTCATTCTCTAATGTATAGTCGGGAGAACACCACCATAGTGCACCACAGTGCAGGGCCACCCACGTCCGGCGGCGTCCAGGCAGAGCCCCGGAAAGAGCACGCTCGCCTCACCACACACGCGCATACTGTTTATACTTCTCAAATTTCTCCTCCCGGCGTTTCTTTGGCGGCAATCACCGCATCTTTACGGGTGTGAACACGCAAAGCTAATGATTTCTTTCGTGGCTAAGCTTCTACTTATTTAACCCGTATCTGCATACAGTTACTGAGGTGGGTAGCAAGATTTCTAAACCTCAACCATTCATGTGGTTCTCGTACAGTCTAAGCCTCTGCAAATCAGCTAAACATGTTCCCAACAAGTACGGCAACAGAATCAAACTGTCAGAGGTGCGAAATTTTCGGTATATTGTGGAAACTATTGAACAAATGTAAAATCACTTTGTCGTCGATGTTTCTTCTTTCCTGCATAAAGCGTGCAGGACCAGAATAGGAAATTTTTAGTGAAAAAGAAAGCTTTGGTAATTAAAAGTAGTGGCGCAAGATAAGTATCTGTGCGTGGTAAAATACTTTGTACTTAATATTAAATATTATTTGCATGTTTGGTCAACGTCCAAGGTAAGTGACGATAAGAAATTTAAGGAGGAATATGGTGTCCTGAAGCTGCTGGTACCTCATTAGGATGAGAATAAACAGCGCGTTTCATGTGGCAGGGCATCTCATTTGTGTGCGAATATGCCTTCTAAAAGTTCAAGTCATGGCTGCTTAGTAATTAGCCCTTTAGAATACGCCTGCATCCTCGTGTACCTTACTGCTTACCATTGAGTTTGAACGGAATGTAAAGTGCAGCCAACTTATATGGATACGTAAACCATACAGCACATATAACACTACACCAATCAGGATGGCTTAATGAATGTTCCTTTTTGTTTATTCCATATAATCATGCGATTCAAGGGATGAGACTATCAAGGCTACGGTGTGATGCTGCCCCTAAGTAGGCTGGTTTGCGAGATCAATACATACGATGAGCGCCGCTTGCTGACTGGGATCGACGGGGTGTTGAAGGAAGTTCTTTATTAGCGAAAAGCGATAATGATCCTGCAAGAAATGAAGGCAAGCGTGAAACCTTCAAATGCAAGAAAGTGAAACTTTAGCTTAAAACACCGTCGTCCTCATCTATAAAATATTTATCACAGTTAATAGGCTTAAAAGCTTGACCGTGCCAGCTTTCGCGTATGATCAATACGCCATTGTATCTCGCTTGTTTACGCTGAACGCAATGGTATTGATGTTCATTATTAATGCGATAGCGTTAAAAAGATCGTTTCGCAGAAATTCCAGTGTCGGTGTCGTTGGGTTGTGAGCAAAAACTCTGCGTTGTCCGTGAGCGAAAATTTGAGATGGACACAAAAAAATGAATAATAAAAATGTTTGATCCGGGTGGGCATCGAAGCTAGGCCTTCTGCGAGTAGCCTTCGAAAGAAGTGCAGGCATATTAGTTGATGCCTTCATTACTTTGTGCAACTTTTATTTTTTCCAGACTTTTGTTTCTTACGGGGATCAAAACATTATCAAGTGTCAGGGTATGTGCATCGTTTCGTGTCTCGCACCAGTTTTATTTCACATGTTTTTATAGCTGCTGCTGACCGAGAGTTGGCTCCAGCGCTTCACGATGCAAAACGTGCATCATGTTTTTAGGCATCTAGATGCTTTTTAGTGATTTTATATTCTGAGCTCTCTGCCACAGCGATAAATCTGCATGTGCTTTTTATGCAACATGGCAAAGGCTCTACTTTCCGCATGAGTTCCTATTACATGATAAATTGCAGTTTCTAGATTCAAATTTAACATTATCAGAGCGAAACATTTGTCGAGCCTGCCGCCGTCCCTCGTGCATAGAGCTTTTACCGTATAACTAGACACATGATATCTTTTTACAAAATACAGGAGTTTAATTATGAAGTAAATAGGGTACGTTTAGGCGGGTACGCTTACTCTGCCGTGGTAGCTGCAGCACCTTTCCAAGTCCAGCAAAGCGCTGGACTTGGAAGCGAATGTACCACAGGCGTCAATACGTCATCCTGCAATTGACTTAGGGTAATTATGCCTAATTAAGAGTCAATGCAGCGTATATCATTGGAAACCTTGGAAACGTGTTTAAAATAAACCGCGTTTCTATAATTCTGCTGTCAGTGGTGGGATATATCGCGGGCAAAATGATACATACGAGTAGGTGTTGCAGGACCACGCCTTGGTGGTAGTGGAGTTCTGAGGCCTGTGCGAGAATTAGCCGCGTGTAAGGTTTGTAAAAAAGTAAAACGTATTACCAGTGTCAATACAGTAACAAGAAAACAACAAACCATCAAAAAAGTCTGAAACACACCGCTACCGCAGAAACAATAGCTCATGTTCAAAACCCCCATCCAAGCGACGGTTTCTTTTGAGCGTTAGGAATGCTGGCAATATCTCGGGATGTTCCCAAGTTCCTTGCTGGCTGCAAAAAAGCTAGAGGAGTCACCATTAACTCCGAGAGCTGCAATAATACCCTGACTGTAATCTTCTGAACATTCTTGAACATTTGCCTTCATAATATGTTCATATATATTCGTTTGCAGCCTCACAGAGTTCAGTATGTACTGCTAAAAATAGATTATGACGATATTAGTTCTCTCACGTGCTAACGTCTATTTGAGAGGAGGCTGTCCGAAATGAAAATAACACTGATCATATCCTGCCCTATTTATAAGGCAACCATATCAAGTGTATCGCCACCGTTACCAGCGGCTACCATTTCTAGTAGATCTTGCGAAAATTGGTTACAAGCCTTTTTCCCTCAAGTGGCACTATATTTTGAAAGGAAAACAGCTTTCAGTTGACAAGAAGATAGACAGTGTGTGTGCACAATTGATAATAATAATATAATGGGCTTTAAGCTTGAAAAACTCGACATAACTTAGGCACGCTGTTGTCGTTTGCTCTGGAAATTACGATCATCTGGTGTTCTTTAACGTCCGCTGAGAGCGCACAGCAGCACATCACGTGAGCCTCTAGCATTCGGCCGCCAGCGGTTGCGGCCGCCGCGGTAACCCTCAACCCCGTGGCCTTCAGGACAGTAGCCGAGCACCGTAAAAACTGTGCCACTCAGGCAGACATATAGGCACAGAAAAAAAAAAAGGTTTCCAATAGAGAATGCTGTTTTATGTTGTGTCCTGTGAGTTCTCTTGGTGATATTAGTAGAAAATCAAGAAACTACGTACCAGGCTTTAAGTCCCGCCTTGGGTCTGGTGGCGGGCTCTTAGGGAAGTGTTTACGCCCTAAAAATGAAACAGCAGGCATTATTGTTTGAATTGAAAAAGAAAAATCTTAACTCAGTATTACCAAAACATTGCAGGAGAAAACTCCAGAGTGTTTTGGCTTAAAGATGCACTAAATACGGTCATCTTCACGTATCGCATGTCTGTTTTTTCCCGCAAATGAACGTTCTATTAGTTTTTTTTTATTTTCGCACCGCCACCTTTATTCTGATACATCAATTTGACATGGTTCAATTGCATGGTCTTTTTGTATTCCGACATCCTTGGTTCCAGGAAAGCTCATGCAACTTGCGAGTTTTAAGTCCCTTACCTAGACTCTACACAGCGCACTCCATACCTTTTGCCAAGTATAGGTATATGCGCTACTGAACTCTTCCAATGCTCAGGACGTCATGGTGCGCAGGGGTGCTATGTGGACACTGTCGAGTACTGCCATGTGGTCAAAATCGCCATCTTGCCGACGCACGTTGCCTCAGGAAGCTGCTATAAACTCTCTATTTGGCTTAAAATACCTACAATAAACCTTCGTACAAGATAGCGGCAATTGGCTGTTCTCAAAAATGTACCCAGATGTGGATAATTCAAGGTGGCGTTGTGAACCATTGTTACTGGCACTTTTTTTTGGATCGCCAGTGGCGTTTTTGGCGTAAGACCGGTGCTTTTGTTAATTGAAGGTTCGTTTACTAATATTAGTCATGTTTTAATGATGTATTTATTTATTTGAAGCTGTCTCAATTTTCCTGTATCAGCCAACAATGCGGGCATCGAAAGAGGAATATCTGCAACGCAGTTTCTTTAACCAGGGTGTCTACCGACCGGGAAAACCGGGAAAACCGGGAATTCTCAGGGATTTTGTGTAGTCTGGAAATTCTCAGGGAAAACTCAGGGGAATTGTGCTCCCATCAGGGAAAATCCACAGTAACTTTATTGAAAGGCGACGAAAGTCGCGGTAGCGCTTGCTCGATATTTTGTGAACGCATTTTTGAAATCAAACGGCCGCTGCGGCTACGGGGAAGTGGCGTACCTCGATGCTGTCATCGCCTTCGGAGCGGTGAAGTGGGAGAGAATCCGGCTAATGCGTGGCATGCGGGAACCGCGAACCACGGCACATCGTATCGCGCAATGTTGTCAGGGTGTTCTGTGAGTACGCGGTGTTGTTCTGTAATCTTTCTCGCGCGTGCTGTGCGTTAGCGCCCGATATGGTGTTTTTGTTATCGCCGCGTGTCAAGTAACAAGCATGATTAGTTGTAGAAGCGGTAGCAGTAGATGTAACGAGCTTGAGTTAACTTGCAAGCGATCGCGATCGTGCAGGAAGCGGATGTCTTCGACAAGGTTTGTATCTGGCAAGCCATCCCGATCGGCGATAAAAAAGACGACGCTTGTTGGCTGTTATCGGAGAGCTCACTCGCTCTGATCCCGAGCTTCAAATATGCTATTTAGGACTCCGTGAAGAATAGAATAAATTTCCAGGCGAGAGCTAGCGTAACTAACGGGCCCATTCACAGCAAGTGAAAGCTTTATTCTTTCTTTTTTGCCCGGTGAGGGCACTGCTGAAACAAATTTTAGGCAGTCGACTGATATTTTTTGGGGCTGCAGCTCGCACTTACCAGCCACACCACGTGGATGTTTGCTACAAAGCCGAATTACAAAACTTTTCAGAGCCAAGGCATAGCGGCGACCGAAATTCGCGACACCGGCAAATGTCCCACTCGCTCGATTCGGCGCGCGATGTCGGAAAACAGTAACGTTTCCACTATAATCGGATATGCCGTAATTCAGGCTGTTGCCGTGCTTTCATGCGATCTTAGCCCGCAGCTATATTGCTTTTTTTTTGCGATAGCAATTATATAGACACTCCGACGCGAATTTTTGCCTTCGCCATGATCTTCCATATCAAGTCCAAATCGCGATTACATCACCGCGCGCGTCGTATGCTCCATGTGCGAGTGAAAGTGCTTAAGCAGAGATGAAACGAGCCCACCGTCTCATTCGCGCGATGGGCACATGGAGATAGGAGCCAGCGCGTTGGGAAGGTGGGGGGGGGGGGGTGCGTGAGTCCGACAGGAAGTGCGTACTTTGTACCAGCGGGCGTGGTCGCGTGCGCCGCGGTATCGTTAGTGGGGATCAGCAGACGGCTCATACCTTTGTAGGTATTGTGCTGTAACTGCAAAACTTCCGTTGAAGCCATAGCAGTGGCAGATCCCGGGGGGGGGGGCGGTAGCGGTGATCGCCCCCCACTCTAAGCCAGCCCCCGCCCCCTCCCTTCAGTGCCTGTCGTCCACCTCCTTTATCAGGCTGCCTGTTGAGTTTGCCCCCTTTGTCAGGTTACTTTGCCTGCCACTGTTCAAAAGGGGTAAAGAAAATCTTGTCTCTGCTCTCTACCTCTCATGGCTCTACCCTTTCCTGCTTCCCTATGCACATTTACAACGAAGGCTTCTTAGGCACCGCCACAATCCCCTCTGGGCTGTTGTAAATATGAGTGACCCACCAAAATGCACTGCTTAGCCGTGGCTTCAGCCTTTGTACCCCCCCCCCATTATGTACCTGAATCCACCCCTGTGCCATAGATAGGGCACTTCTCTTAGTGCAGCGGCTGCGTTTCCTGAAGGAGCGAGCTGCTAGCCTATATTCATACAAAATTTCCTCTTTGTTGCTATCAGATTTACTATTTTGCTCTCGCGGTGAAACTGTGACTTTTTTTTTCTAACGTGGGATGGTTTTCCATGTTGTGCGTTCGTGGAGAGCAAATGGTTCGGTTGGGCAACGTGATAGCAAAGGCGTTGCATTGCTCTGGGCAACGCGCGAGGATTTGACAACCCGCAGCAGCAGAACAAACGCAATTCCACAGTGCATTAAACACGCATTTGTTTGGTCTTTACATGTGACACTCTGACAACGCATCTAACTGTGATTGCTGCATCTCAGGCTCAACAAAATTGATTTTTTTTTCATGCAAAAAATAAAAAAAAAAGTTTTTTCATGTCATATTAGTCGAGCATTCTGTGGTATTTTCAGTTTAAGATTAATACTTCAGTAAATATGCCTTGCATGAAAGGTCGAATTTCAGTTTAACGAAGTTTCGATATAACGAAGTGAGTTGCGGCTTTTACCAACTTCGCTAAATCGAGGTTTATCTGTTCTATGTACTATTCAAATTGGATTAAGTCGTTTTCATTTTCTAACGTGCGTATTAGAGAGTGACATCACCGAGCGATATGGTCTATACCCATCTTGAGATAAAACAAAGTTCTGTTTCACTCAGGGAATTTTAGCAAAAACACTCAGGGAAAACCTGGAAAACTCATGGAATTTGGAAATGTCAACTTGGTAGACACCCTGCTTTAACACAATTGCGTCATATATCCCAGCGCTTGCGTCGGTGTGTTCAGATAAATAAATAATATAGGCATGACTACGTGAATGTTTAATTGTTTAAAAATACGAATTTGAAGAAAAACAAAAAATGCGTTCGCAAATAGACTGTTAGCTGCAGCTTAAATGTCAAGAACACGATAGTTTGTGATCTGGTATATAACGTTACCTAATTTCCTTTTAATTACCGATGTATTGAGATAATTCCTCTTTTTTGCTTGATGTCAGTCCTCAACATGTATCACAACACAAAATTCTCAATAGCGATTTTGTTTCCACAGTGAAGGAAATGCCATATCCGTTTTATTGCGATAGCAATTATATTAACATTCTCGAGGGGTACTTGCCCTCCGCGTCATGTTCCGTTTATGTATATGTATGTAATGTATAAAAAAGCCGCATAACTCAGAAAATAAATCGGAAGCGCGGAATTCGAACCTGTGACCCCTCGCTGCGCAGCGTGCAGCGTTAGACAACTCTACCACGCGCCATGCGTTCTCCAGCAAACTAACGGCGAGCTATTTACATACACCATTTACCGCTGTCGGCACGCAGAGCTCGGAGGTGCTTCAGCGTGTTCAACCGCAACATGGCGCAAAGGGCGTGCTTTAAACGTAACCACCCTGAACGCTCCCAAAATGTCTCTAAGTTTGAAAACTGCCCTTGAGAACGCACTAAAAGTCGCCCATTTCTACGTCCACTCGCGATGTGAAACGCCGAGTAACCACGTCGAGCGCTACAACGCGGCAGGAAACCCATACAGGAGGCTCAACGCTCCTAACCTTAACACAATGCCTCCGAGTCGCTTGTTCGGACGTGCTGTGGGAATAGATGTTACGGGAAGCAAGCGGCGTACAAGGCCCGCAATTAATGATATCTTGTCACGATGTCGGTCCCTGCCGGCGGCAAGTTATCTTTTCGTCCACTTTACTTTCTGCACATTTATATTCTAATTACTACAAATAACACCCCCTATACTTCCCTTGGCATTGCTGTCTGTTAGTTCTCATTAATATTGTGTCTAACAAAGAAAAACGAGCCCTTAAAAGTGTTCTTCTTTCCTTCTTCTCACGATATGTCGCTCACGTTTTTATAGACTCATGTCGTGGTATGCAAATTGTGGTATACAAAAAGCCAACTACACGGTCACGAGAGCACAGACACGCAGACGATTGCATCATGGTTTACATAACCTGCGTGTTACGATTTTCATGTTGTGACCATCCATTTATGTTATATAATAAGTTAATGAAATGGCTACGACATCACAAAGAGAACCCTAATAAGCTGGGTAGTCGGGATAATAATGCGCCAAACGTCACCGCGCGGCAGGAGACGCAGATCGGTCACTCCAAAGACCGCATAAATAGAAACACGAAGTAACAACTGTGGCAGTTGTTAGCGCTCGTCCTGTGTTTATCTGTGCATTCTTTTCTGAGCTGTGACAGTTGTTAGTTCGTGCTCATCCTGTGCGCGTTCCTTTCGTGCGTCTTTTGTGCTTAAGCGGCGCGCCTAAAGTTTCGAGCTGTTTGCCGTTCTTCGTGTGTCATTCCAATATTTTGCTATCGCAATCATCGCAATCGTTGCTTCGACCTTGTGGCGAAACTGTGAGCTTTTTGAAACAAAGAACCGATAGTTGTTTCTGCAGCGCGATTGCACGCTGATTTGTTTTGGCGAAAGCCATAAATGACAGTGTTTCAAGATGTGTGTCGTGCAAGACAAGTTATCCAAACAATGAGCGAGCTAGGTAGTCGTGTACATCATTCACTTCATCTTTGCGGCTTTCGGGTGCATGAAAATAAAATAAAGCGCGTTAATGGCGCGTCGTCTTCATCTTGGCCTTCAAGGCGTTATGGTTAAAATTGTATAAAAATTTTGATGCACGAACGCTTAGGCCTTTCTCAAAAAGTGAAGGCAAAAGCCTACTTGGACCTTGTATTTATCTTGTGTTGAACATTCTACCGATGTGCTGACCTTCAAGATGAGCGGCAAATATTATTAGAGGCACGTGTTTCGGTTTGGAATTTCACAATCAGCAATGTGTTCAACCGATAGAATATTCATCAAGCTACTTCATAGGTAATACTTGTAAGCGTGGATACCGAGCAGCCGCTTAATGTTGCTTGAGGTGATGTGTACCATTGTGCTGTGTATCAAGTGGGCAATGATATGTTATGTCTTTCGAAGCGGACGTGAAAGGCTCGTTCTGTAAGGATGGGACACTTGGATATTATAGACTATGAATAAAGGGTCCAGATAAACAGTGAGGTTGGCGGGGGCTGAGTTCATTGCAACTTAATAAAAAGAATGTTCGTTGACAAATGCATGTAAAGAGCACATTTGGCGCGCTTTGAGAACATTGCAGCCTAGTAAAGACAAAGTGCTTTCAGAGCTTACGTGCACCTGTTAATGTAGGTCGTCGTAGTATACAATCGGTTGCACAGTACCGTAGCAGAGGCTAATGTAAAATATACTTGAGGGTACTACGAACGCCAAATCAGGTGTTCATAAATAGACCAGTTTCCTTGCGCGTCGACAGCAGCTTTGCGGATGCAAGTAGGCATTGGTAATGACTGGCAGCCTGCGTCCGCAAAACTGCTGCGGACGACCAAATAAACAAGCCTATTTTCAGCAGAATGTGCGCCCATTGCCTTCAATGGGAAATTCTTGAGAAGCCTCACAGATAATAAGAATTATTGATGTATTGACGTTTTATTTTGCCCAAAATCACGAATTTCGGTCAATCAGGGTGACGTGCACCTAGTTCTTGGATGTGCACCTAAATCCAGGCAGAGATATATCTAGCATTTCGCCCCCATTAAAATGAAGCCACTGCAGCCGGGATTCGATTCCCCGACCATTCGGTCAGCAGTCAACCGTCAGAACCACAATACTAGCTCGGCTGGTGAAGGATCATATATAGTTTATAGAAATTGTGATGTAATGTATGGCAGATAGAAAGTCTCACGGGACATCATTACCTAGTTCGCCAAAAACTTAATCAGCAAATCTACTTAGCTTCCATTAGAAAGTTCAGCACACCAGTAGAAAGTTCAACAGAAGGTCACCAGACGGTCCAAGACGGTTTCGCATTCTTAATCAACAGAGACATGTCAGCGTAGACTAGCTATAGTCGGCCGAAGGATTCCAGCTAGCTAAATAATAACCTTTACATTTAGAATTGGCCTCCGCAGTCACTGCAACACGTCTCCAGGGGATGCTATGTTTGGACTCGATTTCCAGTGTTCCTGATGCGCCAAGTTTGTTTCATGCGGAAAAGAACAGAAGGTTTTCGCTGGCTACGGGGCTGTTGTGGGGTTTCAGAGAATGACTTTTGATTTGCTTCATAAGCGCATAAGACATTGTAGTTTCCGTGGCTACAATCTGTGTATTGCCAATAACCGCGAAACATCGCTAAATAAGCACTTCATTGGAGAATTTCAGCTGTAAGCTACGCAATTCCCATGTTTATCAAAATTAGTGAAGTACGCCTAACCTGAAAATTTGCTCCTAAAGAAAAGTGTTTTTGTTATTACAGCCAAATTTAGTAATTTTGAAAGTTTTTGCTCGAGCGCCTTGTATACAGAACCAGCAATACAAGACGCGTCGAATGCGGTGAAAGCTTGAAGGGCCACCTTCATATAAACTGTATTCCTTGAGAGTCCCCATATATACCATGCACAGGTCACGTACATACGACTCTTACTACGAGTCTTATTACGAGTCTCCATCCGAGCCAAGACAGAAGAAAATACGTACCTTGAAGAGGTGTAGGAGGAAGAGGCATATTTCTATACAGCATTTTGGAGCCTGGAAAAAACGGTCATTCCAGAGCAATGAGTAGCCTCGTAGAATTTATTTGCAGCCACGAGCTGTTTATTTCTTCTCAATTTGTGTAAGTAATATATTAAGCAGTCGTGGTTAATTTAAAGTAAGTTATTGCTCACTCTAGGACACAGTGCATATAAAGCTATACAAAACTACGATAAAGGGTTTGTGTGGTTGCCTAACCAAATGGTCTCACTGCCAGCAGTTCCTCTTTCGAAAGATATGGAAAAGCTTTCTTGTGCGAAACGTTCAGCCATGGTGCTCTGCATTCATGCGCCATTTTTTGACAGTGCTTCGAAAAACATGGCTGCGATCGGCGCTGACTAGCACTCCCACGTTTAAATGCACATATATACCCGATATTGTGGACGAGAAGATGACCGCCGCCGTAGCTCAGTGGTAGAGCTTCGGACGCGTTATTCGAAGGCCGCAGGTTCGGTCCCTGCCGGTTGCAATTTATCTTTTCGTCCAGTTTACTTTCTTCATTTTTATATCCTAATTGCTACAAATAACAACTCCCATATTTCCCTTGGCATTACTGTCTGTTAGGTCTCATTAATATTGTGTTTATAAAGAAAAATGAGCCTTTCAAAGTCACTAGCAGATCCTTAGAAAAGCACTTAACAATCCATGACACCTTTTCATTTTATCCGCAAAGTGGCCCAGGACGGCATTTTACAAGCGCTAAGATCATATGTGCCAACCTGAGTCAACCGAGTGCAGGCTGCTCTCTGCAGCATATCGATACGCGGAGGAACGCCGCCAGGATACTCGACAGAACCGCAATGGCACAAAAGCCTTCGGAGCGATGACTGCTGTTGTGTCAGTGCATAACGCACCAACTATTTTGTCTGCACCGGGATATTTACTACCCCGCCTGGTACTTCCTGTAGCCTCTGACCCGTACAGTGGTTCTAACCGCATCGTGCAATAGACGTGCACTGTTAACTGCACTCTATAACCGTTTCCGCCGTAAGTTATTTTTGGGATGCTGAACGTCGTATTGCGTTCGCGCTGGTACGCCAACATTGCTAAGCACAGTTTTCGTGTCCTCCTTTTCAGTTGTCAGCCAAGCTTCCTAGTTTTCATTTGTCAGCTCAGCTTCCTCGTAGTTGTAGCAACAAGGAAAGGAACGCCCGTTGACAACATGATCTTTAGTGTATAATCATGATCACAATGCCATTCTGTCGCTATGCCATAACAACGCGTTATGTTTTTAGGGTGTGGCGGGGGGATAATATTTTTTTATTTATTTACACAATACTGAAGACCCTATTTGGGGTCTGCAGTATTGTATTAGATTGTTTAAGACATAGGTATTTGATAGACAGGGACAAGCTACACATGTGCCCTAAATTTGAACAGTGCCTAATGTTAGCACTTTTGTTTGTCCGTTGTTCTGTCTATAGTTAGATTATATGCAAAATAGTAATTTCCCTTTTTTTCTCAACAGCGCACGTTTTCAGCATTCAGGATGTGTACTAACCTTCTGTTCTGCTAATAAACGGTGCAGAATGAATGAAAATTTTATGTGAACTCCTGATGAAGCATGAAGAAATTGCTTCCGAAATGTTTGGAATTGTGCTAAAACATCGGGAAAAGAGGCTGTCCGTCGTGCACACCTTGTGTGTGCGTAACTATGCTGTGAAAGCGACGATGGAGACAGTGGACCATCCAGTGCATTGTATTTAGCCTCTCGCACATGCTTATGAAATTTCAGTTATGAAATCGCATGTGCCACGGATGAAAAACTGCCACCTCTAAACATGGCAATTGTCGTTACGTAATTTATTTCTTCATGCATGGCCGTACTTACATATCTAGCACTTTATACCAAATAGCTCGTTGCACTCTAATTTTCCACGAGTGCTCACAAATAACTGCCGATGACAATGCCTGTCACCAGAAAATTTTACCACAGCCCAACTAGAAGAAACGCTTCCTTAGTGAAAGCAGCCTGTAACCCAAGAAAATTTGCTGTCTTCGTAGAACAAGTGCGAATATATAAGATATTTTAGGTTGCATTTGAATATATACGACAGATAATGATCTTCTATAGTGCTTAATTATTACCCATGTCTTACAATTTTCGCGTGATGTAGAATTTGCTATCTGTAATGCTACTGCATAAACGCTTTATACAGTGAATATAGGATGAACTGGATCTGACCCGTTGAAATGTATAGGCCGCCAAGTTCAATATATCCAACGCATGCCCATGGTCATGTGATGACTGCGTTTTTTTATTTATGAAGAACTCTTAGAACGCTTTCTGACTGGGTATGTATAAACCCATAGTACTTGATTTCACGATGCAAGACATGTAAACAAGAAATTGCGTACTTGCATGAAGTATCGAAGGAGGAGGTACACCTGCGAAGAATCAAAAATGGTTCCGTATGTTCAAGAAGTTGAACTTTATTGCCACATAGTTACAAAACATGTATAAGCAGCCAGGATGATGGGATAAAAGCTGCATATAGGCAGCTTGACTGGTCCTACCTCCCCGTACAATAACAGCAGCAACATGACAAGTATTCGCAATTGTTACAATATTAAAATAGAAATACACAAAGCAAATTGATAAACATCAGCAAGAGAGAATGTGAGAATGTTTTCAGGCGAAAGACATGTGTAAAAGTTTATAGCCTGTAAAGCATGCCATAACTTTCTTCCTTTCAGAAGTATTTATATCTTTGTGTAGAAAATATATATCGTGACATTGCACTATTTTACCTCAGGTCTTTTCCGGATGTGATTAGGGCTACCATTGCGATAGTAAGTGTTCAACTTCTGCATACGAAACGTCAAGCGCAAATAATTCATGAACTTAATTTTTTATTTCTTACCTTTATATATGTGTAAATAAGTTATAAATTCGTTCCCTTAAAACGCCAAGAAAAATGTAAATAACTCCACGAACATAACTTGATTAGTTTTACCACACACAGTGGATCACAAAGATTTTCTAGGCTCATAAACACCTCTGTACAAATCGTAATTGGCCTGCTACTTCTTGGTTTCAGCGTTTTGGAGGGAACATTTCAAGGTAAAGTATCTTCATATGCGAAATATTTCCGTGTGAGTAAGAATATTCTGAAAGAGATATATCCTCGTTGCTTATAAATACTACGGACGACGCTTGTGTTGAAGTACGTAAGCAGTGTTCTGTTCTAAAGGTTATAGCATAACATGGTCCTAGCCAACTCTGGGAAATATTGCTAGCGCTGTGAGAAATGCGTGGTGCCATCAATCCAAAAGAAAGAGAAACGAAGGTGAGCATGCGTCTGTCGTGCAATGCGGTGTGCTCCTGGCTTCGAAAAATATTGTACAATAGTACTAGGCTTACGACCAACCATGCCCAACATGGGGATTCTCTTCGTATTTAAAATGTAAGATATTCAAAGAAGCGAATACATACCCTCCTTTGGTTTTGGAGGAAGAGCGTTATGTACTCTCTCCCATTTTGTGTCTCCCAGAAGAAGATAAAGCGGGTTAGTCAGAGCTAAGGCGAACACAAGAAGAAAAAAGCACGAAAAGACTTTAAGGCCAGATGTTTGCATCATAATTCGCTTATTTGAAAATTACAGCACTTATATGCATTCGCAAGAGAATATTTTCGTCTAATATATACCACAGAGCAGTGGTTTCAAAGTAGACGTTTGCTAACTCTAATTTTGCGCTTACCAGGCCATATCCCAATAAGAATGGGCAGTGTTCGCAGTAACTGAGTAAGACACCTTATGCGTGGAAATGCTGACGGGCCACCCTGCTTGTTAATTTATCGTTGATGTTAATTTATCATTGATGGATGTTTTGTGTTAAATATAGGTCGATTATTTCTGTTATCAACTTCAATGTCATTCGCTGCTACTTGAGTGAAATGAATATATGTCGTCAATTATTGTGAGAAGCTGAAACGAATGCACAACGTCCAAACATCGATTCGGGGGTGGGGGGTGTTGGGGGAGGGCGTACCGACGGGAGAATCGGGTGGTTTTCTAACATCCGGTGGTTTTAACGCGATTGCATAAAACGTTTGCGCCAAAACATCCTATGCTAGGTCACAAGATTTACTTTCATTCTCTGAACATTTAAAAAAAATGTTTTTGCACTTCTACTGTAACATTGCGTATTTTCAATTGCTCTTTCCGCGCCAAAGCGATTAGAGTAATCGAGCCAGCCTTGTGGAAAAGAATAAGAACTTCCCCGTGACATGAGGCGCACGAGCCAGGACATGTTTGCGGTGCTCGTTCTGCTCGGTTACGGTGAAGCGCAAGGAGGGACGACGCTGAGCCCAGGAAAGGACTGACTAAAAGCTGCGCTCTGAAATAGATATAAGGCTGACATTGAGCCCAGGAATATTGAGTTCTATATCAGCCTGACAGACGCGACAATACTTCAAACTATCTTCAGAAAAACTTCCATTGAGGCCAAATTCATTTGAAGAGTAACGTTATCAGTTATACGCTCCGTGGTAGAAACTTTCAATCGCACCAGGCGTCCCGATAATAAGTGCGTAATGAGTAGGAGGTTAAAGGCTGCCGACGAATATTATTGGATTCAGTCATACTTTATCATAACCGTCGGCCTCAGTGTCAACAAACCGTGCAGCCACGTATATATGAGCATCAGTGCACAGACGGATAGTGGGTAATTAGTAACTTTGCTTGCAGTAGGCATGGTAAAAAGATTACGACATCCAAATCCGATTTCTCGCGCACAGGCGTTCTCTGCCTCTCGGCATGCTTGGTTGAGGAATTCACTGAGGAAGAAATTATGGCGAGCGAATGAGAAGGTGATGCCAAATGTGTCCAATAGAGACAGCGTGCTGCACTCTCAGAGGAAGTATTAGCGTCCTCCAATTTTTGTATCGACACGGAAAGTGCTCAAGAAATCATTGCTTTACAAGGCCAGCATTAATTGTCAACAACACACCCTCATACTTCGTGCGAGATATTAGCTTATTCGCTTTACGGCTACACGAAACAAGTTGGAGCACGAAAAAATCATCACCACTCATAGGCAACTGGCTACCACAAGGTTCAATACATGCGAAATGTACCCTCTTTCTACGGGAAGCTTTGCTACTCAAAGCAACTATGCGACAAAATATTTGGTGTGTGCTACATAAAGTGCTGAAACACTGACTTTTTGGGCTGTTTGAAAATTTATTATGGACAACGCGGTGCTGAAATTGTTATCTTCCAAACATTTTCGCATAATAATGGGATCAGCGGCAGATGTAATTCTGAATTAAAGCTTAACATTGTTATGTCAGATGTATTGTTCCTTTAGAAATGCAATTGTGCTCAAGATGTTTCGGTGCTAGATTCTGGTGTTATGCTAGCTGCGATGTGCTGTGCTCAATAACAGCTTCAGGAACTGGGTTTCTTTTCAGGTTGACGATGTTGTCGTGAAAACTAAACAAATACGCACTCTCATTTGGTCTCAACGGCAGAGGCCGATTTGCTAACTCCTTTCTTCGGCGGGCCAAGGTCCAGGGATGCCCTAAGTTGGATAGAATAAGAAGATTAGCCCAGAATCACAATATCGTAGGCGAGAGACCTACATCAGTATCTGTTTCTTGAAAAATGTTAGGGCAAACACTTGCATTCACATGTTTTACATATTTGTGGAGATAATACCTATGTTCCAAGCGTGAAGCGCTTGTTTGCTTCTGCTTCTGATGCATATTGGGCCGGTCGAGCGAGAGCCAATATTCTAAGTTATAGCATCACATGCTTTCATCTTAGTAATGGCGAATTGAGTATGTTGTTTGTTAATTAGGGTAGAAAGCTATTTCTTACCCTTATATGTGGATGGTAAAGATACAATACTTTTTCTCCTGTTGTCCATTGCATTTATTTTGCTAATATTTAGCGTCACACACGATACTATTGCTTTCAATGCACAATTTTCCGTCGATGTTTTCAACTCTCGCGACAATTTCTGGCTGCTATTGGATTTGCTAAACAAAACAGGACATTAAACGAACAAGCTGCTTGTTACCAAAAAAATAAAACAGCTGTATCGCCAACATCTAATTTCAGAGGGCTTCCTAGGACGTAGAACATCGCTTGTAAGTGTGCGGTTTGCAAACAGCACGTTTGACATGTTGCTGACATACCCTCTGATCTGGACATGCTATCTACTTTCAAAAAGATGCAAAGAAGTCAGCAGAGGTTCATGTGAAATATAATACACTAATTGTTATTTAGTAATTCACAGAAACCCTAGTATTTAATTGCACGCAAAACTGTGCGTTTTGAGCGTTCAACATTAAGCCTCGCATTAATTTTAAGAGTTGAACGCGATAGTGATATCCACAAGCACACGCACGCATGCACACGCACTTGCTAGCCCGCCTTCGCTTCTCAGTCGAGACCTGAACTGTGCCACCAGGGAAGCCAACAAGTAAACGCCTTCCAGCTCCTATCTTTATTTGCATATTCCTTGAATTTTCGCTGACTGCCAACGCTGCTTTTTCGTGCAAAACCATAGACGCCGCTGCCGACACCACCGACACCGAAAGAAAAGTTTCTGCAAAACGAGCTTTTAATGATATCGCGTTCATATCATGCAATAACATCTTGGTTAGTATCCGTGCGTTTCAGGAGCGTAGCCAGATTCTTTCCTGGAAAGGGAGTGGGGGTGCATCATATTTTATGTATGTTCGTGTGTGCATTTTTATGTGCATCTCTATATGCACATCTAAATTGAATAATTTCATAGGGAGGGTGTTGGAACACCCGTCCTCCCCCAACCCACTGCCTAGCTACGCCAGTGACGTGTATGTTCCTGCATATAGCACAATGAGAGCTGTCACATGTGTGCGTGTATATACAGAAATGAGTCATTGAAAAATTTGAGAGGGCCGTTGAACCCCCCCCCTCCCCACCCCACCCCTTCTCTCCTGGCTACGTTCCTGCTAGTCTCCTAAGTCAATCAACATTCGTAAAACAACCACTATCATCAGTGGAATCTCACGTGCCGGCATCCATACGCTACCGCGTTTGCGGTAGGCGAATGCGAAACGGGAAAGGAGAATGAAAAGCAAAAGAAATTATACTGCAAAATAACTGTTTCAGCTGATGCGTGTACTTCCACTGGACTCTGTTCAGATGTCCAGTGCTGCTGATATAGCGCATGCGATATTAAAACATAATTACCCATTTCCATTAAGCAACTTTTTGTTGCCCGCGCGCTGTACAAGAGCTGTAGCGAACAAAAGCTTTCATTTACCGGTGGCCAGAAATACCTACGGTCGAACGATTATAAAATTTCACGGCCCTCTCATTTGGAATGCCATACCGACTGACGTGAACAGGCGAATAATTTTTATATGGCCATGAAGCGCTTCATGTGCAGTTTTAAGTATTACAATTGTATAAGTGGTTAGTATGTCTGTTGTTATTCCCTGCATAACTGAATTATGTGTTTTTTTTTAATATTTGTATCCAGTTTGTTGTACTTTGTCGCTGTTGTAACCGCTTGCGCAATTATGTAGGCATGTCACCCAGTTGATCCCTCTACTAGCCAGCTAGGCTATGGGACCAAAAAAGTTTTTTCCGAAGTACGTGAATTTCAGTCACACAAAAAAAAGAAAAATGTGATGTGCACGTGGCCTTTGTATGTTTGTAATTTAATTTTAAGTTCTCCGGCGGGGGAGAAATTGACCCTACGCGACTACACCTGGTCAATACGAGGCATATCTCTCTTCTGGGCTTTTAGCGGTGTCGCTATAAGCTTCTGTGCTGCCCTTCTGAACCATGCCGAAAATAAAGAGACCCAAGAGTGTGTTGATTCAACAGCGGGCACTTGACTAACCATGCTACCGCACAAAAGGAGATATCGCATTCCGCGAATCTTGCGGGAAAAAGGGCAATTGCACAGCTATGTTCAACTGTTGGCGCTTTGGTGCCATCATAAACAATAACTTGTTTACTTAGTGTCGTAGTTTCTGAATTTTTGAATGTATTCAAATATATTCAAATGCCTACATTTACGACGCTGGAGGCCTAAAACGTGTTTTGCGTTCCTATTTTTGGCATCTGAAACGTTGTTTTGCCTGCCTATTTTTGGCGCCTACAAGGCGCTTTTTGAAAGCCTAAAAATACGGCCTCTAGTGACGATCTTGCTATTTCTATCAAGGCTCTAGGAAAGCTTTATACTTCTAGGTGACCAACCCTTACGTTATGCCTGAGTGATAGTTTTCCCGCAAGGTCGATTGAGTGCAACGTTAACCACGAATTGGAACGTTAAACGGTGTACGGCTAGCAGCTAACTCCTTGGCGTCCTAGATAGCTTAACACTGCAAAACACTGGTTCCAGAAGTGGGGACGCTGCAGCGAGCTGAGCTTTAAGCAAACTTAGCACGGTACAAGTGTGAGCCATCTGCTGATCACGTTAACATGGCACTTACGCTACAACGCCTGGTCGCTCACAGTACACAGTCTCCGCTGGAACACAGCATCCATCTTCCACATCTGGGTCCCCCTAAGATTCATTCGCGTGACAAAAGCGCGCCGGTGCGTTTCTTTGCCGCCTCAGCCGAGACGTCACATGACCTCGCACGCCGTCACTCGCACGTAGCACATACGACGCGCGGAGCCATGCTACCGACATTGACTTTATACGGAACCTCGCTGCGACTTCGACGGCGACGAAAAAATTGTGGGAGTGTGGATATAATTGCTACCGCCATAAATGTAATGAAGTTCAAGCTGTTACGTTACCTTCTCCCGCGGACTGTACATTGTCGAGCTTAATATTTCAAGATTATCCTGCTGAGCATATACCTATGACTTTTCTTTAGATGTGCGATCTAAAGTATGAAACAAGCAAGTACGTACCAAAGTCAGATCTTGGGGGAATGTGCACTAATGGGTTGAGCACCTCCAAGTATGTCCTATTATGTCCTATTATTGAGAGAAAAACAAGTACATCCAAAATGAAGAATATTTTAAAGTAGAACACCCGCTTAAAGACATCAAACTGCCTGCTTGTGATATATATATATATATATATATATATATATATATAAAATTGGCGTAGCCAAGCGGGGGGGGGGGGGTTGGAGGCGTTCAAACCCCCCCGAATTTTTTTCAGTTTTGCCTGCGTATATTACACGCGCTCATACAAACGCACGCACGAACACACACACAATATATATATATATATATATTATATATATATATATATATATATATATATATATATATATATATATCTGGCATAACGATGGTCTGGCTCTCCGCTGTGTGCAGATTTCAATCGCAACAACGCTGCCCCACACAGTGTTCGGAGTCATCGAGTGAGATTTCGGGGTTTTTTTTATGTGTTTTGTAAGCTGCCGTTATGTTAACTCTTACTGTGCTACCAACATTCCTGGATTCTATGTTTTTTTGTATGCCTACAGCACTAATGCATTGCTGCTCTCTACATATCTGTTTTTGCTTGCCCAGTACATGAATCCTTCGTGAATGAGTGAGTGATATATGCGAACCATTTGTTCATGTAAAATGCACGTATAATATGTTGTCTCTGTTAATTATGTGGATGAGTAATGTGTCTGATATTGTGACCCGATGTTATAGATATCATCTCTTTTTTTTCCTTTTTCGGATACATATTGAGCGAAACCCCAATTCTGATACAATGCGCACTTTTTTATATGTAATGTCAACACGTTATGAACTGCATGGGTGCAGGGGCCTCGTCAGGCTGTTTCAGCCTTTGGTCTCCGTTTGCGCAGGAAATGACCTGAAATAAAATGATTGTTATCTTATTTGATTTGATGTTTGGTATGCGCTGGTGAGACGAATCTCGTTATTCGAAAATTATGGCTTATCGCAACATGGAGGGCATAATAATACAATAATAATAATAATATCTGATGTTTGACGTCCCAAAACGAGAATATGATTATGAGAGACGCCGTAGTGGAGGGCTCCGGAAATTTCGACCACCTGGGGTTCTTTAACATGCACCTAAAGCTAAGTACACGCGACACAGACATTTTCGCCTCCATCGAAAATGCAGCCGCCGCGGCCGGGATTCGATCCCGCGACCTTCGGGTCAGCAGTCGAGCGTCATAACAACTACACCACTGCATGTAGGGCAAATAAATCCACAGCAGTTTTTTTTTGCGTATTTCACTAGTGTATGGCGAATACTTTCAATGCTTTTCATGTCGGGCACGGTTGTATTTTCTCTAATTTGATATCGAGTTATCTTGAAGTTTCAATGATTTTTCGCTAATTCATTTGGACTGGTTAAGAAATATCCGCTTAATCAACGACTTGCTCCGGTCCTTAAATGTGTGGCCCAATATTCATCGTGATATGCTAAAACAAATGCATATCATCCAATCATATCGCTATAGAGTGCTTTCTTCGGCACAAAAGCAGGTAAACTTCTGTGAGTGCGCACAAAGAGCGCCTAGGTAGGTAGGTAAAAACTTTATTTTTCCTTTTAAAAGGAAAGGGGCAGAGGGATAGAGATAGGGGGAGGTTGCTACACACGGTAGTCCTCCGCAACCTTCTCTGCCCAACCCAGGATGGCCTCCTGGACGTCGGGTTTCGAGCTGCGCAAGGCAGCTCCCACTGCTCTCGTTATTTAATATGTTTCGGAGGGACGGGGGAGGGGGGTGCTTAGGGCAGCCCCACATGAAATGGCTGAGATTGGCCTTCGTTGCGGAGCAATATTTACAAGAAGAGGACGGGTAGAGACAGGGTTACATGAGGTGAAGAAGGTGAGGAGAGGGAAAGGTGCGAGTCTGCAGTTGTCGCCGCAGAACTTCGCGCCTGCGCGGGGATTTAGCTATTAGCGGCGGAAAGGTTAAACGGCCGAGGCGGTAGTGGCTGCAGATGTCGTGAAATGTTAGAAGGCGATCCCGCGCAGCAAACGGAGCCGTTGTCGAAACGGAGCTTGACTCTTCTAATGCCTGCGCCCGGACCGTAAATCGTCGGGCGCTGGCGTGAGCCGCTTCGTTACTGGCAAGGCCCGCGTGCGCGGGAGTCCATATTAAAGCGGTATCTTGTTGCGGCGGATGGGCCAGGAGGAGGGAGAGGGCTGTTTTGGACACCCTACCCACTCCAAAATTGTAGATGGCAGTTTTAGAGTCACTGATGATACGTGAATAATTTGGAATGGTAAGTGCTAGAGCAATAGCTGCCTCCTCCGCCTCCACTGAGGATGAAGCACAAATGGAGGCAGCAGTAGCTAGCTGGCCTTCATAGTTGACAACTGAGAGGGCAAAAAAGGGACCGGTACTGTATTCGGCAGCATCGACGTAAAGCACTTCTTTAGAAGTAGAAAATCGCTTTGCAAGAGTTTTTGCACGCTGTCGTCGCCGCTGCTCGTGGTGCACAGGGTGCATGTTTTTAGGGAGCGGCGGGATGTGTAGATTCATGTGTATTTGGTGAGGAATAGTTTGTTTAGTTTTAGTGGTTGGAGTTGGCCTTATACTGAGAGTTTCGAGTATGCATCTTCCGGTTTGTGTGTTGGAGAGACGGGTATATTGTGAGGTTAAGTGAGCTTCAATGAGTTCGTTTAAGGTGTTGAATCTGCCTGTCTTCATGAGCCTGTCGGTGGACGTTCGAACGGGTACACCGAGAGCGAATTTGTAGATTTTGCGTAAGAGGGTGTTTACTTCGTTCTGTTCTCTTTTCAGAAGGTACAGATAAGGGAGAGAATAAGTGACCTTATTCAGGACGAAGGCTTGGATTAGCGCCTATTGATTTTACGCGTTTAGGCATCTGAATAGGGATAAGCGATCCTGGTTCATGTAGTTCGCTAAGAAATTCTTCGCATTTGACAAGTTTGCTGAAATAAAGACTGCTTAGTTACGGCGGGTGTGATCGCTGTTCCAATGCCAAAGTGGTTGCTGCGGCTCACTAGGCCTTGTCAAGGGTCGCCAATTGGTTTTCCAAGTCCATGTCGGGTAGTTGAGCTTCCCATGACCACAGCGTCTCATTAAGCAGCGGCGAAATGGTGGCTGGCGGATGCTGCCCATGCAATATTATTTTGCTGTTCTTGTGGTGGAGTAGTGCCAAGAATATGTGTCGATGTGCTTGTCTGAGAAAGTTGTTCATGTACTCGTAATCGCTGGGTCTCGTGAATTTTCTTGCCATCAGATATTAATGCCTGAAACACGCAAAGCCGTACGCTTCATAAGCAATATAATGCACTAGCATTCGTTGTAATTCACCATTACGTCCAGTGTTCCCCAATCCTTGAACGTGGCTTCTGTGTTCCCACGGGGCTAAATGCAATTTTCTTGGGTGTCCTGTTTTGCAGACTCCTCAACTTTCTTCTGTATGGGATACTCAACGAACGTGTCCAATGCTATAGCAAATCATTTGTTTTGGATTGATTAAGATGAGTGCTACTCGGAGAAGAAGACGACGTTTCGTCATCTCGACGCTGGAAATTGCAGAAATTCGGTATTCTGTTTTTCACTTTCTTATTCTTTTTATTTTTAAATTTTAGCCAAGGCTTTCTCCGAAAGCTCGTTAGCTTTGCAAGAGTTTGGCGGTCTCAATAGAGATTTCCTGCAACGTACAGCCTCCCACAACATTTGAGCGAATAACGGTGCATAAACGCAAGCTCAGTGATAGTCAGGTTTTCAAAGCAAGCTTTGGCTTCTAGCTTAGCCATGTTAATTTCCCTCAACCCTGACGCGGCATCGTATATCGGCCCCTAAGGCCGCATTTCCATGCAGGCAAAATGGCAGATGCCTGTGTGCTTAGATTTAGGTAAAAAATCCAGGTGGTCGAAACGTCTGGCGCCCTCCGCTACGGCGTCTGTCATAATCATGTTGTGCTTTAGGAACGTACAGCCGCAAGAATGTTTATTAGTGGCGCTATTTCACCCACTAGTTTCTATTTTTACATTATTTGTACGTACGTTCAATTCGTGATCTGACATGTCATATCGTCAACGAGAATTTATTTAGCATTATACACTGAGACCCACGTTGAAGTAAGACGCCTCTATATCATGTGAGGCGTATTAAATGCGAAGCATTTCTTAGCGAACCTTTGCCACTTTTGGCGTTTCTATCTACGTATCGATCTATCTATCTACCTAGCCGCCTACGTGTGGGTGCTATCGTGCTTGCCTCCTCAACTTGGTGCAGACCAAACTTGGCATGGGAGGGTAAGAAGATTTGACGAATACGTCTGTCGGGTCATACCATGAATAACGTGAAAATTCTGTCCAGAACATCTACAAACCTTTTCCTGCAGACATGTGCGGCACATACCCGTTTACCACGGGCCGCAGTGTGCGGGTATGCGCTACAGGTGATTGGCAGTTTTATCTACCCAGGAACGGCAAGAACAGACATTGGTAATTTAAATGCGAGAGTGTTAAGAAAAACAGACATCGGCAGCGTTGGCCCAAAGAATGGAAAGAATAAAAATGAGGATCCCAGGAGGAATCGAACTCAAGCATTCTGCGTGGCGATCACGTATTCTACTACAAAGCCACGCCAGGCCTATAAACTGGTTTCGAAAAACAGCCTATGCAGACGTAATGTTGGTGCAACGTCGATAGTGGTTGTGGTGCTGGCCATGACAGTTTTACAAGAAAGCAAAAAAACACTGCACTATGTACTCCTACAATCGAGGCGTCATATCAGATTAGCGTCGGTGGTTCCAGTGTTGGCTCCGCTTTTATAGCAGTCAAATAAACATTATATTTGTATTCCTATGATTCAGCAAGCTATAGTGAAGTTTGATCGACCCCGGAGGAATACATTAGCGAAAGTGACGTATGATATTCAGACCCTTTAAACGCCTTTGTTGTCGTCGTCAACGTGTCTGGTATGCCCGCGATGTGCACACAGCTACTACACTTACAAAACCGCGTCGATCCAAATCGCAACGCTTGGCTAAGACCATAAAATAGAACAGAGAAGTACCCGCCGACTGCTTCGCATCAAACCGATTGCCACGACACGTGAGATCTGCGGAATTTTTTACAGCGAAAGCTGTTATGAGATCATTTCTCCGGCCGTTTTGGCGCCGTAGTTGTCCGCCGCCGCCGCCGCCGGTGCCGTAACCAGTATCGCTCGAATAAGAAAAAAAGCTAAATAAGAAAAAAATTCAGGATGGAACGAGGTTCGAACCTGGGCCCCCTGCGTGGGAGCCCAGTATTCAACCTCTGAGCCATGCCGGTGCTTGAAACTGCTTTGCAAAAAGGTCCTATACAGGCTTCATGTCGGGAAGGAACCACATTAGCATATGCAATATAGCGTGGTAGAAGATTAAAATAAGCACCAAGCGTCGCACAACGCGAATTCTGTAACCTAGCGTCAAACAATTGCGAATTTGCGCAACGAGTAGGTTGTTGAATGCTTCCAACCCATTACAAAAGGGCTCTGCCATAATTCTTCATCGTCATCAGGCGCAGAATCAACAAATTGCGCATAATCCCTTACATGCGTTTAGCAGGTACCAACGCTCTCTGTAGAATGACGAAAAATGGCACAGTGCCTGCTGCCCTACTTCTAAAAAATTACAATTATTTATAGCGTAGTGGGTTCCTCGCAAGTGCACTTGTATTGGTTGCCAAGGAAGCCCATAAGCGCATGATCCACTTCCTCGGGGTCTCAGTAAGATTACAATGATTTATAGTGTAGTGGGTTCCTCGCAAGTGCACTTGTATTGGTTGCCAAGTAAGCCCATAAGCGCATCATCCATTTCCTCGGCGTCTCAGTAAAGTTCTTCGCCCCCCTCCCCCCCTCTCTCCCATGTCAACGTATGTTATACAGCATGACGGGAGAGGGAAATAGCGACCGGGCGTCTCCCAATTCAAATTACATAACTGGTGGGCCGTTTAAAGCTTCAAACCCATTACAAAGGGCTGAGCCATAATTCTTCATCGTCATCAGTCGTCACGTCAACAAAGTGCACATAATGCCTTACAGACGTGTAGCTGGTGCCTCGCTTCTCCATCGAATGACGAATAATGGCTTAGTGGGTGCTTCCCAACTTCACAAAAAGTTTGATTTGTGGCGTAGTGGGTACCTTTCTAGTGTACTTGTATTGTAGCCCCAAGAGAGCTTAACGGGCTCTAGAAACGCCGCTCTTCCAGCTT
The DNA here is from genome assembly GCF_013339695.2 of Rhipicephalus sanguineus. Lineage (NCBI taxonomy): Eukaryota > Metazoa > Arthropoda > Arachnida > Ixodida > Ixodidae > Rhipicephalus > Rhipicephalus sanguineus. The sequence goes on along the minus strand of NC_051183.1, from coordinate 86,294,097 downwards.
TCGCTGTGACTGTGCTGCGGTTTCAGCGCAGGCCTGGCGTTTTTTCATTACGTGAAGTTCATTAACGTGGCGATGATTGTACACCAGTGTCCTCGCATTTTGTCCCCATCCTAATGAGGCCTGCATGGCCCTGAATCGAACTCACAGCCTCGAGCTCCGCAGATCGAGACATTTGCTAGGTTACCTCAAGGGGCTTATAATTAATCGTAGTGTGTTGAGACACGTTTATGTCATCAGTATCTGCGAAACACTCTTGCAGGATGTCTGGCGAACTATTAGTCCTCCAACTTGATTAGGAGTTTTAAATCTGTACGGCGTACATGGTAGGTAATCCACACAAATAAAAAAATGAGGTTGAATTAGTGTGTGTGACTAATTACGAGATTTTTAGCTACACTTGCAGTGCAAGCAAGTTACATCGTTCTGCGAGTTGGAATGTACATACTGCTTCAGTTTAGGTTTACAGCGTGAGCGCAAAAACGATAAATGCGTAGTTCATTACCTTTTCCAGCAATAACACACATTGGACGTTGTTCAAACGTTAACCAAAGAAAAAGTGGGCCCAACAAGAATTGAATATCTCGACGAAAAACCTGCATTGTGTACTGCAATCTGAAAAGCAAGTCAGCATTGCATTGAACAGCTGTATTAAGCTTTGCCCATTGGTACGTTTTACTCGTAAATAGAGCCCAAAAACCGAGATGGAAGCACAAAGGAAGGTAAAATGACAACAAGCACTTGTTCTTGTGGTTAGCTTCCTTTGATCGCTGCGTTTTGCTTTTTTGGGCTGTTTTACGAGGTGTTTAAAATAATAATAATAATAATAATAATAATAATAATAATAATAATAATAATAATAATAATAATAATAATATTCTAATAACGTTTTTTCTATCAATACATTGATGCATGGCAGCTGTAGGTAAGAGCTGCTCTCTGGAGAGGCAGCTTGACAAGGGCTCGCAGCCACCTGTGTACAACACGGCAGTAGCAACACTCAGCAGTAGCAACTTAAATAGCAAGCAAGAAAGCAAACAAAGAACAGCTTAGTCAACTAAAAATAGCAGTAATGTAATTGCCGGAAGTGCTTAAAGGTTTACCTATGTATCGCGCGCATTTGGGTTTGCGTGCACCACAGGAAAGCTGTGCCTGCTCTCACATATTTGTTATGTAGATCAGGGAATATGTAAGATAATTTCTCCTTGGAGTTGTTTACAATAAGGGTTTTGACTTCCCACGTATTGTTTTATTTCTTGTATTAAGCAATGTAATACCTGGCTGCATATAGTTGGGAGTGGGCGTGGCAAAAATGTCGCAGTAGCGACATTTCTTTCGCTTCGCGCCTGATTGCCAATGCTAATTTAAAAACGTAGATGTCATGAACGTTAATATTCAAACCTGCGCAAGCGATTCGCCTGTGTGAGCATCATTAGAAGCGCCTTCGCCGACATATAGACACTATATAATAACAGCATGCATATCCCCTCTGTATCGCATCGTGCTGCCCTATGTCGCGCTTTCCGTTTCTTTATTCGTTTCCATTACGGAAATTCGTTTTTTTATTCATTATTTAAAGATAATTACTTGCCTCCTAGGTGCGAACACAGAGCTTTATTTTTCGGTAAACTGCTCTGGTATTATTACCTGAAGAAAACAGAGCAAAGTACTGCACATGTGTGAAGCGTAGATACACGTCAGCGGATGGTGTGCTGGTATAAAGGACCGAGGTTGTCAAGACCAACCGTCTAAAATCGTTCAGGTGGTATCTCTATGGGGTGATGGCGCGCTGCTGAAAAGCTGTTTTGCCGCGCTAACAAGATTCGCGCGAAGCGACCTAACAGCGAACGTAGTGCTAAATAGCGGGTCAAAACAAGTGACGTCGAACATGGTCATAAATACTAGTGCATTCCAGATAACCAGCGATGCTAATGTCATGCAACTGTGCTAGAGCAGTTTGAAGCATATGTGTAGGTATGACCAGAGGCACTTGAGGATGCAACTTGATGGTGCATGTTGTAGTGATATAGGACGCCATCATCACAAACATGCGGAGAGATAGTGGCAGTGTGGGGTCAATCAGCCGGTTAATGAAACCTCTCAAGTGAGGTTCACGGCGTGGCTCATCTTCGATGTTGGCAAGCGCTGAAAATGCCAACCTCCATGTACACTTCCCACTATCAGGAAGGTGTGGTGTGTCTACTGGCTGACACGACAACCAAATGTTGTCGTGTCAATGGTTGCTAATAGCGGTGAAGACTCTTCATACAAACATGGGCGAAACGTTCTCGCTGCTCAGGCAAGCGCGGGGCATTCGCTCTCAGTGATCGAAAAACAACGTTCCGCTTGCGAAAACAGAGAGCTAGTGCATGCAATGACGCGATTACTGTCATGCTGCCGTTGAGGCAAAACAGCGCCGATGCCATTGTCGCTAGCTTCGGTGCGCACTTCCATAGGAGTAGACATATGAGAGTGGCCGAGAACCGGAGGCGACAAAAGTCGCATAGTCTGCTTAGCGAGTGCACTGGCTTGTTCCCGATACCGGACAAAAGCCACATCTATCTTGAGTAGTACCGTGAGTGGGTGTGCAAGGCCAGCGAAATTCCGCACAAATCATCTAAAGTAGGAGCAGACACCCTGAAAGCTTCGAACGTCGTTTGCACAGGTCGACCCAGGGATATCCTTGACTACGCGAACATACTCTTGATTGGAAAGAACACCGCAATAATCGATAAGGGTTCTGAGGTCATTATATAGCTGCTGGCCGAAGTGACATATTGACGAGTTTAGCTGACGTCCTGCCTTGCGGAAAACAGGAAGAACTGTCCATAGACGCTCGACTTTTTTCTCAAAAGTCGTCAAAAAGATATTGATGTCATCCAGGTAGCACAAGCAGATTGGCCATTTGAAACCGCGAAGGATAGCGTCTGTCACTCCCCCAAATGTAGCTGGGGCAGTGCATAAGCCGAATGCCTTTAGTTTAAGCTGATAGAGGCCATCAAGTGTAATTATGGCGGTCTTTTCACTGTCCATATAATCAACTGCTATTTGCCAGGGCCCGGAACGAATGTATATCGAAGAAAATACTTCCCACCACTCAGACAGTCAAGGGTGTCATCCACCAGCGGTAAGGAATACACGTCGCAGACTATATTTACAAGATATCTACAGCTGAGCACTCAGTGGCAGGCATACACGATGGAGCCTATGTCCGCTCGAATATTAGGGGCGCCCTTCTTCTTTCAAAGTACCTTCCTCTTCATCTCTGGTAGAGCTTCGTAGCAATACAAGAGCGCTTGCTGCACGCACGTCCAATCTAGGCGCGTCTGTGTCAGGATTTTGGTGTTTCCGTCGATATAAGCGTGATCCAATTACGAATGTCCTCCGTCTAGTCCAGTAGATTGCTTTACGTGGGACTAAAGAACATCGGCAGTCCGACTGGCAGCGTGTGTTTAGGCAGTCTTAAACCTACATGAATTGCAAGACGTAGGGGCTTGTAGGAATTGCAATTTTATATTCTCACGTGGTACTGACGATGAAGCAAGCTGCAGTCAAGTGGTAGAGACGAAACGTTTTGTTGCGCTATGTTGTGCTGTGTCCAAAAAACAATCTCAAAATACAATCAAAGCAAGGTGTTCACTGATAGAGGCGATCAGAGTCGTCGGATAGTTAGTAAAACGCATTGTATTCTGAACATCAGTGATCGAGCCTTCGAGCTTTATGCTCGGTGCTCGCGTAAGCTTCCAAATAAACTAGACTACGCGTGTCCTGACCGTTCTCTTAACAGAATTAAGATTAAACAATCATGAAGCTTCCTAAACATGGCGGCGCGGCTGGCGCTGAGCGGTGCTACCACATTTTGTGGGTGAGAGACGATACATCCAATTAAAGCAATGTGGCCGCCTGGCAATGCCCCCCTCTGAAAGACCATTGCCAGATGCTAAGAACTGTGCACGCAAATCAAGTATACATACAATGGAAAATAGCACAATAAGTTCGAAATTAATTTCCACTGTTCCTCAGAGCGCAGAGTAGGAGATTAAGGACAATTTAAGGACGTGGATAATTTCGCATTGTAACCCGACACGGCAATCTACTCGTTATCGTTCTTGACTGCTGACACGGAGATCGCGGGATGTAATCCCGGCCGCGGCGACTGTATTTTTGATGGAGGCGAAAATGCTTAACGCCCGTGTACTTGGATGTAGGTGCAGGTTAAAGAACCCCACGTGGCCGAAATTTCTGGAGGCCTCCACTACGGCTTCCCGCAATCATATGGTAGTTTTGGAACAGTTAAATCATAACAATTATTATTTTCCTGTCGTACGCGGCAGCCGCTGAGAGTTTGTAATGTCGTAAGGCATACCTCATAGTCAAGCCCATCGATATGACCAAGTACCGTGCGTGGTGTACTTGGTGTCCAAGTACACCAAATATAGTAAAAAAAGTTTCTCGCTAAAGGCGCGTTCACATCGATACATTAGGCGGATGAAGCGGCGCGAAGCACAGGTCGGCGGCAGTAAGATCCACCGGAAGAGGTCCTCCTTCACAGGTGGGTACCGGACCGATTTCTGCAGCATCTGCTGCCAGACTCCCTTACCGCGGACCAATTGAAGTGCGAGTAAGACATTAAAAAAATGGCTGCCAAGTACTATATGACACGCTTGTCATAATACAATCGTCAAACTTCAGCACCAGCGAATTCGTTCGTAATCACCCCATTCTTCTCTTTTTTTTCCTCAAGCGCCAGAAGCATAACGATAACTTGTCACGAGCAGCAATTTATCTCTTGTTCTCAAAACACCACGCCCGATCTCAGAGAAGGAGCAAAATTAACTTGGCGACAACAAGCTTCTCGCAACAAAACACCACCGCTTCCGTGGATTTTTTTTCGGAGAACACATGTTTGTGCTCTTCATGCATAACCAGGAAATTGCTTGAGCTGCTAGGAAAGCAGTGCGACAATTCGGTTCCGGCTTTACAAGATTCGCCCTAGAAGCATGAGAACACGCGCGAGTGGAGAGCCCCGGGAACATCTGAGAAATCCGGCGCCGGGTTTTTGGTTAGCGCATTACACTGCAGGTTGCGTTGTATTGCATTTCGACGGCGTAGTTGGCGAACAGTGTGAACGATGCAGAATTTCAGTGGCAGAAGAATTCCGTTCACAGTTGACGGTGGATTCCCTGGCGTGAACAAGCCTGTAGCGGCATCATCATCATCCCGCACAATCATCATCACCGTTTTAACCCTTACGCGCCGCGCCTCTCGTGCAGCTCATGCTTAGAGCTCGAGGCGCGAGGGTAGAACGAGCTCACGCTCCTGGCTGTCAGGCCACTTGCAGCCGCCGTCGCAAGGTCGGTCGTCTCTGGAATAATGTGGCGAGCTTTCGGCACGGCCAATTCGGCTGCCTTGACGTCTCACGTCTTCTCTCTCTCTCGCTACAATTGGTGACCCGGAGAACACGCCCTTCGCCGAGCGGCCCCCTGCCATGCTTCCGCGACTCTGCCCTCCAGTTCCGCCGTTTCACCCGGCCTACCCCCGAGCGTGATTTATGCAGCTCGACGCCTGCCTCGCGGTGAATGGCGTCACCGCGCAGCCACTAAAGCACGACATCCTGCTTGACGCCTTCCCGTGTGAGCTGCGTCATCTGTCCGCCGCGTCGTCCTCCAGCCCGCAGCCATATGACGACCTCTGCGCTGCGGTGCTGGCCCGCTACGGCGAGACGTACCGCCGGCTACCGGGGACCCGTGAGTTCCGGGTTTCGCCTCCGCCAACGCGAGCGGTACCACCCGGCCCGCAGCCCTCCCATGACCACGACCTACCTTCCCCGGCTACGTGTCTTTCCACCTCTCGTCCGGCCACCGGCGCAGTGGTTCCCGCGCCGGACGACCCGCCCGGCGATGTTCAGGATCCCACGCCCGAGATTTCCGCGCCCGACGACGTTGCTGCTGCCACCGACCAGTCCGCCACGAGCCGCGTTTCTTCGACGCCCTCGGCCGACGGTCCATCAGGCATACCAGCCATCCGCCTGTCGTCCCTGTCCTCGCCGGCTCTAGACACGTCCCTGACCTCAGCTTCCACGCTCGCTACCTTGCCGCACGACCTGGAAGCTGATACGGACAACGTCTCGCCCGCTGCTCGCCCGTCGCTCGCGGAGCTTTCGCCGTCGACGGTACCCGAGCACGACCTTTCACCGACCTCTAAGCTCTGCGCTTCTTGCCAACAGCGACCAGCGTCGCCCTCGACGTCTACCGCAGCAGAAGTTCGTGCCCCTTACCAACTTCGGCCGCACTTGCAGGGCGCTGCTACTATGACAGAAGCGCCTGAGGACTACATGCCTGATGGTTCGCCAATGGCAGAGCAAGCCACACATGTGACGCCTGCCACGTCGGCCGGCATCCAGCATCCTGACCTGCGCTCGAGCCCTCGTGTGCCACCTGCCGAGGATGCTTCAACGCGCACAGGTGCATCATCCGAGCCTGGAGCGACTACGCCTGCTCGGTGTCACCGCAGATTTGCGTCGGAGCCCTTGACACAGGGCGCCGCCCACCCGACATGTGGCCACTGTGCAGGCGCCCTGTCCAGGCCTCCTCCCTACGTCTATATCCACCGCACCCGCCGGTATTTCGTCTCGCACCGCAGACAACGTGCCCGGAGTGCGCCCAGCAGTCACCGGCATCGTTGCCTGTGCAACACCTCTCCTCATGCCCAACGGACTTTCTGGGATCGGTTCCGACAGTTGGGCGCCCTTGCTCCGGCCTACAGCGTCCATTCGTCGCGAACCCCGCCCTCTACGCTGCTACCAGAGCCGCCCGCCAGAGACATACTGGTTCCCGAAGGCCCTTGCACGCTGACGACCTGGACTTCTCACGGACCCCCTTGTCTCGCGTTCCCAAAACATTTTAAATGCGAAGCATTTCTTAGCGAACCTCAGGCACTTTGCCCGTTTCTATCTACGTATCTATCTATCTAGCCGCCTACGTCAGGGCGCTGTCCTGGTCGTCTACATAACTTGTAATATACCAAAATTGGCCTAGCAGGGGATCTGTGTATGACGAACACCATTCACTGGTTATGACATGAATAACGCAAAATACCTGTCGCGTACGTCATGAAACCCTTTCTCTCGGTCACGTGTGGCACATACCCGTAAACCAGAGTTAATGTTATGCGGGTATGTGCCACAGGTGATACAGAGTCTCAACCAACACAGTAACCGCGAACAGACGCATTGCCACGCAAGGAAAGTGATAATAATAATATTTGTTGGGGTTTTATGTCCGAAAACCACGATATGATAAGAGACGCCGTAGCGAATGGCTCCGGAAATTTTGACCATTGGGTATTCCTTAACGTGTACCGAGATCGCACAGAACACGGGCACCTAGCATTCTGCCTCTATCAAAATGCGACCGCCGCGGCCGGGATCGAACCCGCGACCTTCGGGTCAGCAGCCGAGCACCTTAACCACTACACCACCGCGGCGAACGCAAGAAAAGTGAGGAAACTGAACACAGAACACCCCTGGAAGGCGCTCAAGTACCATCCACTCGTCCACATGGTCCGCAGCGTGGACCACGTGGATTACGCAAAAACCGACGTCAATGCTTCCTACAATAAATCTGCTGAGAGAACCAGGCCTGTCATCATTACCGGTGTCTTGAACATTGATTTATCAAGACCCCAAAATGCTTGGTCCTTATATTGCGGGGAAGGCGGATTGGATGGGGAGAGGGCATCAAAAGACCTCGTTGCCACGTCCACGACAGGAGGCATCATAGATCATCATCATCGTAAGAGGCATCCAGGATTACCACCAGCTGTACTATACCTCGCGCTTGACTACACTTAGGCCCCTCCTAACCGCGATCACGAACGGATCCAATTAACAAGTGCGGTCCAGCTTCTGGTGCTACTGATCACGGTGATGATGACCTTGTTCGAGAACTGTCAAGAACCCCTTCTACACAAACACACAGGTTCGTGAAACGCGCGTGCGTTCTCCGTCATAGCGGACAAGTATAAGCATTACAACTGTAACTGTGACTCTAACGTACGTGCAGTGCGCCTGCACGTGCCGTTCGGCTGTGCATATATCTAGGGAAACTTTCCTGAATGAAGCTTAGTTGCGACTTACGCCTGTCCTGTTCGGATTGGCGCTATCCAGTATTGATGAATATGAGCACTACATATCATTTTACCGTGTCTGGTGTTGGTAACACCCATGTGTCTTTTGCCATCTCTACGCAACTGTAAACAACTGGCTGTATAATAGAGATGCGACTCTTCAACATATGAGTGTGCGTATACCACTTCCATATTTCTCTAGCGTCATTCCGTAACGTTTCGCTCAATGTGAACAATTAGGCCACATTCACCATCCTGCGCATGCTTCGCATAACATCGATCCCCACGGTACGTGAGATCTGCCAATTTTTGTATATACGCTCACATAGCTTTCATTAGGAGGTCATTTCTGCGGGGGGGGGGGGAGTAATCTGTACCGGCATCATCATCATCCCGCACAATCATCATCATCGTTTTAACACTTACGCGCCGCGCCTCTCGTGCAGTTCATGCTCAGAGGTCGAGGCGCGAGGGTAGAACGAGCTCACGCTCCTGGCTGTCAGGCCGCTTGCAGCCGCCGTCGCAAGGTCGGTCGTCTCTGGAATAAAGTGGCGAGCTTTCGGCACGGCCACCTCGGCCGCCTTGACGTCTCACGTCTTCTCTCTTCTCTCCTACTACATGCCCTAAGTCACGTCAGAGTATCGGCGTACAGACCCTCACAATGTCACCCGGTTGGCATTTCAAGTGGCGTCAATGAAGATACTAGTGACGGCTGTCGATAAGCAGACGTTGAGCTTCTTCGGCAGTTTGCATATAACCGGCGACGTCGAGATTAGAGAGTAATAGCTAAGCGGCTCAGCGGGCCCAGCCGACGAGCGGAGAAGGCAGCTGCGCATGCGCGGCACACCGGGGCAGCCAGCGCATTTACGAAGCGAACCGCTCGCCCGCTCGTATCCTCTGCCCAGCGGAGCGTGGCTAGCGGACGAGCGTTTTCGCGAGACAAGATTGTGACCCTCGAAACAAGCGGCCGCTGCATGTTTTCAGCGATACCGGCGAACGCGTGGCTCGCTCGGCTGCAGGCAAAAAGTCGCGGTGGTGCTTTTCAACCGAAATCGTTTGGGGGTCGTTTGGAACTAACCTAAAGTATGTTCAAATCACCGGGAGCTTAAGACGGGCGCCAAGCCGCGAGCTGACACTCCGAGGCTTCAAAGGTCGTGTTGGTCATTTATTTGGATATTTCAGAGTAGACGACACAAGAAACATAAGAAAGTACGTGCTAGAGATTACATTTCATCACGTGTTCACAGACGTGGATAGAACTGCCTACATTTTGTGCATTTCGCATGTGCGTCATGTTGAGACGCGGTCAGCTAGGCTGCAATACGACGGCGAAACGAAGTGGAGGCACTTTCTCACATAGCGGAGCGGGAGGTGCATCCTACGTGCCACTGGAACGAGCGGGTCGACGCTAAGTCCCTTAGCTATTACTCTCCCTGTCCTCTTACGCTTCACTGCCCTCTCCGGTCGTCCGCTGGGTCATATGAGCCGCTTAGCTATTACTCATTATTGTCTTCGTCGGTGTCATTTGGTAGCAGGGCGTCGAGCGTCGTTGTTGCGTTCCTTCCGAAAACCAGCTTGAACAGCAGCGCGTGCGTTACTCCTTCCACTGCCATGTTGTAAGCGAAGGTCATGTAAGAATGTATGTATGGCCCCACACGTCTTGCGTTCTACTTTGACGCACATTGCAAGCATGTCGGCGAGAGCTTTACTCAGACGGTCGTTTAGGCTATTCGTCTGCGGGTGGTAGGCGGATGTCCTTTGCTGGCTTCTCTCGCTGTATTGAGAAGTCGCTTGCGTTAGGTTTGAAACAAAAGTCATACCACTGTCGATGATAATGATTTCTAAGGCGATGTGGCACAGCAGGATATTATTGACCAAAAACTTCGCTACCTCACTGACACTGCCTTCAGGTAGGGCGCTGATTTCAGTTTAGTGCGTGAGGTAGACCTTCACTACGACAATCCACTTGTTGCCAGACGTCGACATCGGAAATGGCCGCAGCAAGTCCATCCCTATGTGCTGGAAGGGTCTACGAGGTGGCTCGATCGGCTGAAGAAATCCCGTTGTCCTTATCGGCGCAGTATTGCGTCACGGACAGTATCGGCATGTCTTCACGCAGCGAGCGACGCCACCGGTAAGGCGTGGCCATGAGTACTTTTCTTGTATCCTGGCGAGCATGCTGAAAAAGTCGAGCTGTCCAGCCGTCGGGTCGTGGTGTAGGGTCTCTAGAAAGTCTCTTATGGCCACTAGGTAGTTGGCCGGGCGGCGAGTAGTTTTTCTATGCAAAGACACTGTTCTGAAAAAAAAAATAGCGCCAATCCTCGCCTGAATACCTTGGGACCACAGTCGTCTTGCTTTCAAAGTAATCTGCCAGACATCTTAACTGCAGATCACGTCACTGTTGTCCGGCGAAGTTGACGGCGTTCATGGGCTTAAAGAAGCTCTCGTTGTGAATGTCGTCATGCGGGGCGGGTCTTCAGGTGCACGGGTAAGCAGTCGGCGTCAGAGTGCTTCCGCCCGGACCTGCGTACGTCGCTGATATCACGTTTCCCAAGTCTGAGGCTTCACCGTGATAGGCGACCTGAAAGGTCCTTCAGGTTCGCTAGCCAACACGAAACGTGGCGTTCGCTCACGACCTCGCAGGGCCTGCCGTATAGCTATGGGCGGACCTTCGATGTAGCCCAATTGATGGCAACGCGTGTTTTAGGGCGAAGCACCTTATGGCCGGCCTTTGTACCCCAGGCATCTAGCGTAGCTCTGGTTTACACGGAGTGCGCTAGGGGCGCTGCGGCAGCAGCGCTCGCTCCCGGCGCGTGCTCTGGTTTGAATGGAGACCATTAGGGGCGCGTTATGCTCTCTGATGAATTTCATATGATAGAGCTTCCTGCAATACTTAGTAGAGGGAACTGTGGCGCCTCTCTCTTGTTAGTCAAGACAAGCTCATCGGAGAGCCATTGTATCAAAACAATTGTAAGTCAAGATAAAGAGAAACCGTAGTATGTACTCTAGAGAATATTTCCCTTGGAGGTGGTTTCGCTAGGTGGTGGGATCATTTTTTTTTATTTTTTATTTTCTCTTATTCAATCGAATTTTAGTACATTTTTGTTTGTTATCTAATTTACCGATTTTCGCCTGCGATACTTGGGTGGTGCAGGCAGGGCACAGATATATCTGTTTTGTAAATTTCATTAATTTTTCGCTCAATTCCACTTTAATGTAATGTCTATGGGAGCTGCAACGCATGGTGCTTCAGCCAGCGTGGTAATGATGCGTAGTACACGGATGTGTCTAAATTTCCTTCTTTCCGCTCCGTTTGGCTCCGCCTCGCCAGCACCCGCTTTGTAGCAAAACGAAGTTCAGCAAAAGTTAGCAGTCCCACTTCACCACTTTCTTTTTAGGCTCACCAATTCAAATCTAGTCTCGAAGTTCACAACGCTCTATTCTTTTATCTGAAATGAACGCCAAATCACAGCAATAAACAAAGCCACAAGTGCGTTCCAAGCCGTAAGCATGAAGATTAGGCAAATCCGTCTACTACCGATCATTCCCATGGTGGCTGAACGATCGCAGCACCAGAGTCCCCTCTCGCTAATTTTAGCAAACTCTATGTTTCGTATGACCATAAACATCCAACAAAACCAGGGGGGAAGTGTATAGACCTCGCCTTCGAAATCTTCAGATTACATCCCATACAATACCTCCTGGCTCTTGATTTCATCGATCACAGGCGGTCCTAATGAAGGGGAAGCCAAGTCCGCATCTCAACACCATATACGACTTATGACATCAATAAAACAACATTGTATATACTGTGCAGACGTGTTTGTCACGCATTTGCATGCTCGAGTGGGCGATGTACGGGGGATTCACGGTTATCCGAATGATCACCGGTGCTTCGCCCACTCATCATCATTCGCTTCGTGGATATGCGTGAAATTTTTCTACAAACGTGCTTGTGAGATCAGTCTCACGAGGTGAGGCGTGCTCCTGAAGCCTGTATAAAAATTTGAAGGCCTTATGACTCTTATTGATGCAACCCCATAAAGGAGCATGACGGGACAACTCGGAGGAAAGGGGGGAGAGTAAACTCTGCAAAAGCACGGAACGGAAAGACCACTTTTTCAAGATAAGCATCCACAGTACCGCGTGCCAGCACGAGGTACCTTTGCCTCCTTCAGAAAAGCCGGTGGCTGCAAACCTCTTTTGTGGGTGCTCGGCAGCACTGGGAATCGACACCAGGACCTGCCGCATTAGAGGCTGGCTTTGTACCACTTCACCACAACAGCGCTATTTCCACTGCATCTGAGGAAATGTATAGGTGGATGGACCCTGGTCAAGCAGGGTTAATGTGCAACCTAGCCAAATGTTTTGTCTGAATAAACTAGATTGAACTGAATCTGCGACTGCCAATACTCGCAAATACAAGAAGAACGATGGGAAGGGGGTTGTATAAAGGGTACGAAGTAAGCTTAAAATACCTAAATAATACTTGACCACGGTTTCACAACCTAAAATTATAATTTAAATTGTGAAGGAGATTGTCGAGTTACCCAGAGAAGCCGCAGTGGCTATGCAGATAACTTCGGTCAGCAGCCCGAGCATAAGTTTGGCTCCATAGAGCAGTAGGCCGTAGACGCTCGCTTCTTTCTCACTTCGAATAATATTTGTTTTGGCCTTCGGCCTTTGATAGCGATCGGCTAGCGTAAGCGATCACCCTTTCACAACCATCGATCAGTTATATAAGTGCGGGGCCAAGTGTTATGCAGCTTGCGTTGGCGCGTAAATTTCTGTATGGCGTCTTCGTCGATTAAAGTAGCAGAGCGGGTTTGTTTGCATGGCGAATTTGTTAATTCTGTGGCATAAGAAAAGACACACAGCGCATTGTCTTCGTCGAGGTGTGCCAGAATCAGTGGCGACTGCAAGCCTTCTGTCAGAGTTTGGAATACCTCGCCCTGCGGCGCTTCCTCCTCGAACTTGACGTCTGTCTTTGCCAGATGACGATGTGGCCCGATGTTGCCGGAAATGTTCCCGACAAAGCAGGTGTAATAGGCACACACACCCAGAAATTTCAATACTTCGGTGGCGGGAAGGTAGCTCCGTTTGCAAATCGGCACTTTTCCTGTTCTACTGTAAGCACACATGGCTTGTGAGCTTGAAACACTATTCCAAGACCGCAGAGGCGTTCGTGAAAGCTTGATTCGTTTACGACGACGTCAATCAAGTAGACAAGGCGAATGTTCCACTTCAAGCCTCGCAGAACTGTGCCCATCACGTGTTGAAACGCCGCAGGCGTTGACAAACGTCCGAACATGCGGGGAGTTAAGGAAGAACATTTCGCCGGACCTCTACGCAAGTTCGTCGAAGAGTTGTTCCTCCCCATCCCGCGTCAGGAAGCGAACCTCGTGAGGTAGCTAACTCACCTGCTGGAGCTTTACATGACTTCTTCGCGCTGCCAGGAACTGGACGACTTGAAACGGGAAAAAAGACACCCACAGGGTGAAGCGCGTACTAAGAATAGTTTATTTTCGTGCCACACAGTTCCTTAAATCTGGCTCAGGGAAAGAAAGGAAAAGGAAGTAAGCCAAACAAAAAGCACAGCGTTTTGCAAAGTGTGCTTTCTTTCCTTTTCTTTCCCTACGTCAGACGTCAGGAAGTGTGTGGCACGAAAATAAACAGTCGTCAGTACGCGCTTCACCTATGTGTGTCTTTATTTCCGTTTCAAGTCGTCCAGTTTCGTGGCAGCGCGAACTAGACATGTATTCGCGCCAACTAGCCCCCAGAGCAGCTTTACTTGCTGAAGGTTGCCACCCGGTCGTATCCCTCGAACCGAATTTCCGTGTTTTCCCATGACGGTGCAGGAAAGGCTCGTGGCCGTCTTAGTTGCTGGATAGCGCAGTACGCCACGCACACAATCGAAGCACGTTGTACATTTGGAGTGGAGGTTACAATCGTCCGTAATCTGATCGTCAGCAAGACGCATTGCCTTTTATACATCAGTCATCGAACCTTGTAGGGTTATCGCTGATGCTCGCGTAAGCTCCCGATTCTGCGTAATCGTAAGAGAACGATATGAAACAATGGCGAAGTGTCGCGAACATATCGGCTCGGCTTGCGCGAACTCGCAATCACATCAACGTAAAGGAGTGGAGGCTCGTGGAAATATGCTTGCATGAAGTCCCTTTCGTAGCTTCATGGACCTTATTTGTTTCAATAAATATATGAATACTAGTCAAATTAGCCTGCATGACTTCTGGCAGCCATGGTGAAGCAATGTACCGATTTCACTCGAGACATGCTAGGAACTCGCCGTCACAATGAAGTTGTTATTAACAGCACAGACAACGAACGCATTACGTTGTGTCTCGGGTTCTGTTGAATCAAGGTTAGTACGAAGTGTGTGTGAATAATGCGCTCACAATCGAACAGCCAGCGTTCATCCACTGTTGCCCCGCCACGGTGGTCTAGTGGTTATGGCGCTCGGCTGCTGACCTGAAGGTCGTGGTATCGAATCCCGTGCGTAGCGGCCGCATTTTCGATGGAGGCGAAAATGTTTGAGGCCCGTGTACTTAGATTTAGGTGCACGGTAAAGAACCCCAGGTGGTCGAAATTTCCGGAGCCCTCCACTACGGCATCTCTCATAATCATGTCGTGGTTTTGGGGCGTTAAACCTCAGATATAATAATTCACCCACTGTTTACATGCACCTCAGGATTCGTGTACGAACTGGTGCTCGGTCAGTGTCATCTCAAGCTCAGGTGTCGCGGGCGCCCCCTTGCGCTTACCTACCGTACACACAGCTACCAACCCATCTCAACTAGCGCACTGACCTCCACGCAAACACCACATCTGCCATTATTAAGGGCGCTGAAAATAGCACGTATCATGGTGACGATTGTGTCATTATCGATTGCGCTAGCGATTACACAATGATGGCGTGTTTGGTGATTTTAAGGGGCATGAGCAATGAGTTACACTCTTGTTTTTTCTTCCAAGTACATCGTGTCGAGCATTTACGGTTTTTCAAAGATTCAGAAAATGTGCTAAAAAACTGGCATGGAATATGTGGTACTGGTTCATGTCAAGAGTTATATCGGATACATGTGAACACGGAGCATACGTTTCTTAAGTATCAATTAGGAGTCAGAATAATTAATGAAAGTTATTTAGTGATTTCATAGTAGGAGTTGCCGCTTTTATTGAAAGCAGCTTGTATAGTTGCGGCACCTGGTGGCGCAGATCTCTACCCTCAGCTTTCCTCTACGCGTGCTGTGCGATCCGCTTCGGCAGTGTGACAAAACAAGAAAATTATTCCTGGAATACACCAAAGAACACGAACTTCGAGCGGCGAGTGCCCTTACCAGACACGCATATAAGAAGTAGGGTCGCCTTCATATTTTTGGTGATTTTCAACCAGAAAATAAGGTTGGCTTGAATGGCGGATCAGATATGTCTAAGAGTATCATGTGCTGCGATGCGATCGCCCATTTTTGTCTAATAGTGACAAAAAAAGCGCTGGCGATTCTCATTAGTTTGCATTGGTAAAACCACAGAAACTTACAATTTCTTCTGCCGCTGTGAAAACCGCAGCAAATGAACTCAGGTCAACAGAAACTGTACAGCAGCTACTTTCGCAGGTAGAGTAATATGCGATAGGCAGAGCGACAATATATGGCGAAGGTCGTGAATGATACAATCCGATAGGAATAATGGATGATATCACTTGCAGCTATGAATACCACGAGAACATTTTAGCCACAAAATTTAATTCGTGATATGCACGAACACAATCAGTAAAGCAATAAATTTATTCCCTGCAGAAGTCTGTATCCAGTATGATCATCCTATGGCACACTTTTATTGTATGATTTTCCTGCGTCACTAACACACACGCACACACACACACACACACACATACACACATATATATATATATATATATATATATATATATATATATATAATTATTCGCATGACTGATTGCCATTGATCAACGCTTCATTGGGTACGCCTATGTGCGCACGGCGGGTTATATTATAATAACCATGAAATGATGAAACGCCGCCTACTTCCACCTCATCATGTCAAAGTTAGTCGGTTTGACGTGTATTTTCTTGTTCCAAGTCTGTGCCAGCGAAGCTCGCTGACGTTCTTCTCATTTCGTCACATTATGCGTGATTCGCGAATCAAAATGCGCTCTGCTTTTCAGACTCCAGGAAGCATTCTTAGTACGTTAAAAGACACTTCTCAATTATGTGAAATGCGTATAGTCGGTGAGAAGCGAAGAATAAAAAAATTGGCCGCGTATCTGCGTGCTTCGCTGCAAATGTCGTGTAAAGACGATAGAAGAGGCGCTGTGTGAGATATGGACGCCATCTGGCAATACGTCGGGAAACATGATTGCTGTGTTGCTTGCTGGTAGTCCCGGCGCAGCAGCAGGCGAAGACCGGCGGTGACCAACGCGACCGGCGGGGACGCCAGCCAGCCTGAAAACGCGGTTTGGCGCGAAGCGCTGAAGCAGAGAAACGTCCGCACTCAACGAGTACTCTCCACACACTCTTCGCCCACAACGCTGCTTTTTCATTTTTTAAATATTTTTTTCACCTTCTTGGCCTCCTCAAAACTAAAGTTTTTCAACACCAACCCATGGCATTCGTACAGTGCAATACAGAACCGAAACCGAAACACAACAATGAGCTCGTGCGAAGGGCACGGAGAAAGGCAAATTTCAGCGCAGTCGCATTTTCAGCTTTGTTGAAACAGCGCTCACTAGACGACGACGAAGTAAAAGAAGGCACAGGACAGGCAGCGCCTGTCCTGTGCCTTCTTTTACTTCGTCGTCGTCTAGTGAGCGCTGTTTCAACAAAGATGAACGCATACCAACTCGCTCAAGCTTCCATTCTTATGCATTTTCAGCGCAGCTTAAGAAACTAGGGTCCTTAAAATTACGTATGTATGCATTTTCTATTAAAGGAACACGCCACCTAATACTTACCTAGTGATGTTGCACCTCAGAAATGCATGATATTTACTTTTTGATCGACAACGTTCACAAGTATGAACAGCCGTACCAGTTCAAGACGGCTGGCCCTTCGGCAAGTGGTTCAACTTTGGCCGGGTGGCTGAATCGAGGGACGTGCCGACAAACAGAAAGACAGACAGACAGACAGAAAGACAGACCAAAATTTCTGCGTTTAAGTTCCCCAAGAAAGACTATCGTCTTTAAAAGTAAACTGTACCGCTGTCCATTTGTATTATGCGCGTCCAACTACGGCGACTTTTTACCATGACGTAATGGTTAAGACCATTCAACATGGCGCCGTTCGCGACGAGAGGCGAGGTACCGCTGCATCGAGACCGAGATCCGTCAAATCGAATTTTCTGCAGTGTTTGTTTCTTCCAGAAGAAGCTCTCTTTTACTGTTATCCGCACGTACCCACCATCATCATCGCCGGTCGTCATTCGAAGCAGTAGAAGCTTGTGACTGTACTGCGTTTCAAGTGCACTGAAGCGGCAGCAGTTCGAAGTGTTTGACAAGGCTTTGGTGCGTTCTGTCGTTTCGGCAGCGTCAAGTTGTAACACGGCTTATGTTTCCTCCATTGCTGGGATACACCAAGCATATCGGCTGAGGGTCACTGCATCGGCAATTGTCGACGCGTTCAATCGTGTGCAGTGAGGTGAAAGTGAAGTCAGAATGTGCGCGTCTGTGTAAGGTTTACCGCCCGCAAACGCCACGGCATTAGCGTTGCCACATGTCCGTGTGTGTGTGTGTGTGTTACTTGGAGCTCGCAACGTGGGCATCTTGGTGACCTATTGTGATATGTGCCGTGCTGTGCTCCTATGTGAGTGACGGATGTACGGACGAAGCGTGAGACAAAGAAAGCGACCAACATAACCCTTTAGCGCAACACAATGCGAAAGTAAACAAACCTGGTCTGGAGAACATGCAGTGGTGTGTGCATTATGTGAAGATAATTGTGGTCAGCCGGTGCGTGTGTGATTGTGTGACGTGTGCCTATTGGGGCAGTTGCGTCGTCTCAACGGAATTAAGTTCCACCAGCCCAGAATGATGTGCTAGGTTGAATGATGTGCCCGTCGCGTTAGTCTTACGCTCGATGCACGAACGCCTTGCAATGAAAAACGCCGTGCGAGGTAATCGTCGTCTACAAACCGCGAAATAATGCGAGCTACATATTATCGCTGTGACGCGGGGATTTTCGATTGCATGGATCATGATCGTAACTGAAGTGACGCCGCTAAAAATATTACTGAGTGAAAAAAAGAAGTTTTTGTTGTTAATGGTGTTGCATCATACTTCACGATATCATATTTCGAATTCTTCCTTTTGTCTAACATGCTTTTTTTGCATTTATTCTGTATTGTGTGCATGTATTACGCAGTGATAATTTGTTCATATTAAATTACAGTACGCTGTCGTGAAGCTTATATTCCGTAGACCCATTTCCAAACGCTTATCCCTTCTTGTGAAGCCTTACCCCCTCACTACGCTTCACCAACAAAGCAGGAGGGGGGAACCGAACCGGAGAGGTGGGGCGTGACAATGGACGAAAGGAATATACTTACTGATTGTGTCCACCGGGGTTAGCTGTATGTATGTATATAAATATACATATATATATATATATATATATATAATATATATATATATATATATATATATATATATATATATATATATATATATATATATTGTAGAGAAGCCTTAGGACATAATGGGTTACCCTCTCAGCGCCTTCTAGTGGGTCGTCCTCTTTGGTTGCTTGAAAAAAGAACGCCGCTCGCGCAAGGCGTTTGTACCTTGCTGTGACTGTCGCCATTACTCATTGCCGTTCAGTCTATTAAACATTGTCTATTAAACACCTTAAAAATTTGGTGGAGAGTGCTCTGCTCCCATTCACTGCCCCTGGAGCTCCGTTCCCGTACCCTGCCATCTGCCATGCCTCAAGACGCCGACCAGCAAACGCCTCCTCTCGCAACGAGCACATGTCCCGGTGTCCCCCGTATACGCGATCCACCTATCTTCACTGGCGCCGATAGTACCGACGTGGAGGACTGGCTCGCAATTTACGAGCGCGTCAGTATCCCCAACAAATGGGACGAAGAAGGCAAGTTAAGCAACTTGGTATTCTACCTCGCGGGCGTAGCAAGCTTGTGGTACAACAACCACGCGTCCGATTTTGCGACTTGGTCCGATTTCAAGACCGCCGTCATCAGCATTTTTGGCCGCCCAGCAGTTCGAAAGCTGCAAGCCGAACAGCGCTTAGGTGAACGATCTCAGCAGGCCGGTGAATCTTTCACAAGTTATATCGAAGACGTCCTCGACTTGTGTAAGAAGGCCAACGAAACCATGTCCGAGTCTGACAAGATCCGGAACGTAATGAAAGGCATTGACGACGATGCCTTCACCATGCTGCTCGCCAAAAACCCTGGCACAGTGGCCGTGGTCATAACGCTGTGCCAGAGCTACGAGGAGCTCCGCCGGCAGCGTTCGATAACCCGTCGCTCCCCATCACGCGACGCAGAGCTTACTGGCTTGGCGGCAATATCTGACCAGGCCGCGTTGCTGGCAGAAGTCAAGTCATTCGTGCGCGAGGAAATTGCACGCCAGGTCTCCGTCCTCGCCTTTGCCCACCCGCAGCACGTTCAACAGTCGTCGACCACCCTTCTTCCTCCTCTCCGCCGAGCGATTGAGCAGGAAATTGCGGAGGTCATGCCTGAGTACCATCCGCAACCTCCGGCTCCTGCGCCCCAGAGTTACCCTCCAGTTGTTGGCAGGACGCCCCAAGTAAATCCTGCGGCTGCCCCAATGAGTTACCCCGAAGCCGCCGCTAGACCTCCGCTCTTTGAGGCGGGTGTGCCGGCTACATATGCTGACGCCATCCCTCGGCCCCGAATGCAGCCCACCATGCAGTCATTTCAGCAGCCGACCCATCAATCACGTACTGCGACATGGGCGGGACCTACCCCGGCGAACCGATGGCGCACCCCCGACAACCGGCCCATCTGCTTTGCTTGCGGTTACGCCGGTCACGTGGCACGTTAATGGAGAGATTTAGTTGAGCGTCCGCAACAACGTACGGACGCAGCCTGCCATAGGAAATGCCTGGCAGGCTGCGTCCGTACGTTGTTGCGGACGCCCAACTATATCTGTCTATTGTCAACGCGTGCAGCCACCTCGAGTCGCGTCACCTGTCACCAGCCAGTCAAGCCGTGTATTCTACGACCCACCTCCACCTATGTCGCCGACGTCACGCCCACCTCCAGCTACTCGCCGCTCTCCGTCTCCACGACGTGGATCCCTGTCACCCATGCGGCCACGTTCGGTCGCACGAGAGCAGGAAAACTAGTCGTCGCAGTCCAGGAGGCAAGGGCTGCGACGCTATCGAACTGTGAAAGCCCTCAGCGAAGTCCATCGAATGTCATCGACGTGCTTGTGGACGGTGTTCGCGCATCGGCCCTTATCGATACTGGAGCCGCTGTATCCGTTATGGACGCAAAACATTGCCGCTTACTTCGAAAAGTGACGACGCCACTTTCTGGGATGTCCCTCCGTACCGCGAGCTCACAGAGTATTCATCCCACAGCAGTATGCACTGCTCGCGTCGTCATTCCGGACGTTCTGTACGACGTCGAGTTCATCATAATTGCGGCATGCTCTCACGACGTCATCTTGGGATGGAATTTCCTCTCCCGCCACGACGCCGTAATTCGTTGCGCGCCAGCCGAAATCAAACTCTCACCGTTCTCACATTTGACGCCGACAGACAGTCCATCGGCAGTGAGCAAGATCCTCGTCAAAGACGATACGAAAGTGCCTCCAAACTCGTCAACGGCTGTGTTGGTCTACTGCGCCAGTCTCTCCGACACCATTGCACTCCTTTCGCCATCTGCCCGCGTCTGCACTAGGAAAGGGTTGCTGGTACCTTTTGCGACCGTGCGAGCCACTCAGGGCAGCACCACTATTTTTGTTACCAACCCATCCCCGTGGATTGTTACGTTGGTTCGAGGGGAATGTCTCGGCAAAGTGAAACCCGTTGAAGACGCACACGTTCTGGACGCACCCGATGACTCGCACTGTACCAGTTTCCGCACCATCACTGCTGTTTCCACGTCTGATTCGTCACCTACTGATGTATTTGGTCCCTCCATTGCTGACAACCTTACGTCGGTCCAGCGTTCACAGCTTCTGTGCTTGTTGGATGAATTTCGTCATTCTTTCGATGTCGGGCAAACATCCCTCGGCCGTACGTCCACTGTTACGCATCGACACTGGCGCCCAACCACCACTGCGGCAACGTCCATATCGCGTGTCTCCCACAGAACGCCGGGTAATTAACGAGCAAGTGGACGATATGCTTCGACGCGATGTAATTCGGCCCTCCGACAGTCCATGGGCGTCTCCTGTTGTTCTCGTTGCGAAGAAGGACGGTTCTGTGCGGTTCTGTGTGGACTACCGACGGCTCAACAAGGTCACCCGCAAGGATGTTTATCCACTGCCGCGAATCGACGACGCGATTGACAGCCTCCAAGGAGCAGAATTCTTTTCATCTCTCGATTTGCGCTCGGGGTACTGGCAAGTACCCATGGCTGATGACGCTCGACCAAAGACAGCCTTTGTCACGCCCGACGGCTTGTACGAGTTCAACGTCATGCCGTTCGGTCTGTGTAATGCGCCCGCGACCTTCGAGCGCATGATGGACACCGTTCTGCGTAACTTGAAATGACACACGTGCCTGTGTTACCTGGACGACGTCGTCGTCTTCACTCCGGACTTCTACACGCATCTCCAACGTCTGCGGCATGTTTTGACACGTTTGAGCAGCGCCGGCCTCCAACTGAATCTGAAGAAGTGCCGATTTGCGGCACGGCAGCTTACAATCCTCTTCTACGTCGTGTCCAAAGACGGAATCCTTCCCTATCCGGCGAAGCTTCGGGCCGTGGCCGAATTTCCCAAACCTACGTCCGTCAAAGAACTGCGCAGTTTCGTCGGACTGTGTTCATACTTTCGACGCTTCCTACGAAACTTTGCCACCATCATATCGCCGCTGACGAAGCCTCTTGGCAGTAACGGACCCCTGAATTCGTGGCCGTCCGAGTGTGACGACGCGCTCGCAAAGCTCCGTCGTTTGTTGACGTCTCCTCCCATACTACGCCACTACGACCCTACGGCCCGAACGGAGGTACACACGGACGCCAGCGGTGTAGGCATCGGCGCTATCCTTGCGCAACGCAAACCAGGGTTCCCCGAATATGTCGTGGCGTACGCAAGCCGTACGCTTACCAGAGCCGAGACCAATTACTCAGTGACGGAAAAAGAGTGCCTGGCGATCATATGGGCCCTTACAAAGCTTCGACCTTATTTGTATGGTCGCCCATTTGATGTCGTCACCGACCATCATGCACTATGCTGGCTGTCGTCATTGAAGGATCCCCCAGGCCGTCTCGCCCGCTGGGCACTTCGCCTGCAGGACTACGACATCCCCGTGCTGTACCGCAACGGACGCCAGCATGCTGACGCCGAAGCCCTCTCGCGCTCTCCCTTGCCTGACGACAATGCCCCCTGCTCAGTATCTCTCACAGCTGTTGCTTCAATCAGCGTTCACACCATCGCTACCGAACAGCGCAAGGATAAATGGATCACCTCGCTGATCGATTTGCTCACTGATCCGACGGCAACACCATCCACTTGCGCGTTGCATCGTCAAGCCCACCATTTCGCCGTTCGTGGCGACCTCCTGCACCGACGCAATTACAACGCCGACGGCCGCCAGTGGCTACTAGTGATACCCCGCAGTCTGCGTTCTGATATATGCGAGGCCTTCCACTCTGACCCGCAATGCGCGCACTCTGGGGTATCCAAAACTTACCACCGCATTCGTCAACGAAACTTCTGGCGTGGGATGTACCGCTACGTGCAGAAGTTCGTTCGCTCCTGCCTCGATTGCCAACGCCGAAAACCTGCAACGCACGTGTCGCCAGCAGGTCTACAACCATTACCTTGCCCTAACCATCCGTTCGGGCGCGTGGGCATCGATTTGTATGGACCACTTCCTCTGACTTCGGCTGGTAACCGCTGGGCCATCGTCGCTGTTGACCATCTAACGCGATACGCCGAAACCGCCGCCCTCCCAGCGGCTACAGCGCGCGATGTTGCCTCCTTCCTACTACACCGATTCATACTGCGTCACGGTCCACCCCAAGAGCTTCTCAGCGATCGAGGCCGTGTCTTCTTATCGGAAGTCGTGGAAGCCATTCTGAAAGAGTGCCATGCTGTTCACCGCAAAACTACTGCTTACCACCCGCAGACGAATGGCCTAACCGAACGCTTTAACCGCACGCTCGGCTCTCAATGTACGTCGTCGCCGACCAAACAAATTGGGATGCCCTTCTGCCCTTCGTCACCTACGCCTATAACACCGCCCCTCAGAGCACTACTGGTTTTTCACTGTTCTTCTTACTGTACGGAAGGCACCCGTCGCACACCATCGACACGATACTTCCATACAAGCCGGATTCATCTCAGTGTGCGCCTATTTCTGACACAGCCAGGCTCGCTGAAGACTGTCGCGAGCTTGCCAAGACATTTACGACGCAGGAAGAAGAGCTCCAGAAGAGCATTCGCGATGGCACCAACACTTCTGAACCCACGTACCTGCCTGGAGCGCTCGTATGGCTCTCGGTCCCTACCACTGCAAGTGACGTTTCTTCAAAACTGCTGCCGAAATACGAAGGCCCATAACGGGTCGTCGAGCGCACATCCCCGGTCAACAACTTGATCGAACCCATCGAACGAGCTTCGGATATGCGCCGTCGAGGGCGCGACATTGTCAACGTGGAGCGCCTCAAGGCCTACTATGACCCACTCATAGTGACGAGCTGTTAGGTCGCCAGACGGCTCCCTTTTCGTACGCGGGGTAATTGTAGAGAAGCCTTGGGACGTGATGGGTTACCCTCTCCAGCGCCTTCTAGTGGGTCGTCCTCTTTGGTTGCTTGAAAAAGGAACGCCGCTCGCGCAAGGAGTTCGTACCTTGCTGTGACTGTCGCCATTACTCATTACCGTTGAGTCTATTAAACATTGTCTATCTATTAAACACCTTAACAATATATATATATATATATATATATATATATATATATATATATATATATATATATATATCTTTTCTCTTTACTTCCTCGAGGATGCACGTGTTTTTGTGTGTATACGCGTGGTCCTTTGGGTACACATTTTTCTCATTTTACCTTGTTTATTTGTTTCCTTTTTACAGCGAAAGCTGTTACGAGATCATTTCACCGGCCGTTTTTGGCGCCGTATTTCTTCGCCGCCGCCGGTGTCCGTAACCAGTATCACTCGAAATAAGAAAAAAATTCCAGGATGGAACCAGGTTCGAACCTGGGCCCTTTGCGCGGGAGCCCAGTATTCAACCTCTGAGCCATGCCGGTGCTTGAAACTGCTTTGCAAAAAGGTCCTATACAGGCTTCATGTCGGGAAGAGACCACATTAGCATATGCAGTATAGCGTGGTAGAAGAGTAAAATAAGCATCAAGCGTCGCACAACGCGAATTCTGTAACCAGGCGTCACACAATGCTAACTGCGCAACGAGTAGGTTGTTGAATGCTTCCAACCCATTACAAATGGATCAGCCATAATTCTTCGTCGTCATCAGGCACAGCATCAACAAAGTGCGCATAATGCCTTACATGCGTTTAGCAGGTAACACGGCTCTCCGTAGAATGTCGAAAAATGGCACAGTGCCTGCTGCCCTACTTCTCAAAAATTACAATGATTTATAGCGTAGTGGGTTCCTCGCAAGTGCACTTGTGTTGGTTGCCGATGAAGCCCATTAGCGCATGATCGATTTCCTCGGGATCTCAGTAAAATTGCAGTGATTTAGAGCGGAGTGGATTCCTCGCAAGTGCACTTGCATTGGTTGCCAAGGAATCCCATAAGCGCATGGTCCATTTCCACGGGGTCTCAGTAAAATTACAATGATTTATAGCATAGTGGGTTCCTCGCAAGTGCACTTTTATTGGTTGCCAAGGAAGCCCATAAGCAGATGATCCATTTCCTGGCAGTCTCAGTAAAGTTCTTCGCCCCCCCTTCTCTCTCCCACGTCAGTGTATGTTATACAGCATGACAGGAGAGGGAAATAGCGACGGGGCGTCACCCAATGCCAATTGCATAACTGGTGGGCCGTTTAAAGCTTCCAACCGATAACAAAGGGCTGAGCCATAATCCTTCGTCGTCATCAGTCGTCGCGTCAACAAAGTACACATAACGCCTTACAGGCGTGTAGCTGGTGCCTCGTTTCTCCGCAGAATGACAAATAATTGCTTAGTAGGTGCTTCCCAACTTAACAAAAATTGTGATTTATGGCGTAGTGGGTACCTTGCTGGTGTACTTGTATTAGTAGCCCCAAGAGAGCTTACAACGGGCTCTAGAAACGCCGCTCTTCCAGCTTTCGCTGTGACTGTGCTGCGGTTTCAGCGCAGGCTCGCGTTTTTTTTCTTCTCTCTCTACCTACTCAGGGGGCGTTCCTATAAATTCGCATCGAAGACTCGTAGATATTGCCTTGTTAAAGATCGTTATCCGATCGAAACGTTGAGAAATAAACAGTGTTTTAGAACAGTATATCATTTTCATATATGTCTAAGACTGCGTTTTGGCAATCTACGTGTGCATATATATATGTAAATATATATATATATATATATATATATATATATATATATATATATATATATATATATATATATATATATATATATATATATATATATATATATATAGTACGCTGGAGCGTGCTATATATAGCACTGGAGCGTGCTGCTCCGTATTATCAACCATAACGTAGCGCCGGCCTTTCTAGGCTGTTGTATAGATGTCGGACTGTGGAGTGTGGCAAGACGCGTAGCGCCAGCTGCGGAGCGGTGTTGCGTAGTGCGAAGTCCGACTCCCTTGCAAATTTCGCTGTGGAATCATGGGCAACTATAGCGAGGGCTAAGCAGCGATTGAGCTTAATATGGTATTCAACACTTCGAAACAGAGCTATGACGTTTTCTCCGCTAGTCGGACGCGTCACCGAACCACCATAAGGTGCATGGCTGGATCATTCGCCAGATCAAGGGAGAAAACAAATACAGACGCGCCGTCTCCGCGGGCTAAAAAGAAAAGCCGCAATCGACGCCACTTGGTGCGTTGTAAATTGCCACGGACGTAAAGGACTGAAGAACCAGAATCAGTGTTACGGATTTTCACAGCTTTCCTACGAAGCAGAAAGGCGAGAGGGCTGGATACGGACCCTTGCGAACGTGTTGGGTAAGCAAATTACTCGCGTTCTACACAGCCGGTTGCATGAGAAGGTGTGTTAACGTGGCTCTGCTGTTATTGCTTTTCGTATCCCTGCCGTACAAACATGGTGATTTTGACTATGAAGCTTACCAGAACACATCGCCGTGGTGCGCGACGTGTAACACGAAGTGAGCAACTAGAGGCAGACCTTAGAAGAGCGATCAACATCACGTCCACCGCGTCTTCCCATAATCTGATTGGTCGTAACCACACACCATCGCAACGTACGTCTTGAAGACTCAGTGTTCGCGTTTTAACTAGCAAATGCTAACACGTGCCTCCTACGAGTAAACCACAAAATGTTGGTCGTTACCACCTTCAGGTTCATTTTGCCCGTGGACTCCGCGTTTGCCGGGCGTATTCTCGCAGGCTACGGTTTTGGCTTTGGTTGTACCCCGCGAAAGTGGACATGAACGTATTTCCATTTACAGTAGGTACAAACGGATAATATGCGTCAACAGAACACCCGAGCATGCGTAATAAAACAGTGCAACGCGTAGGAAGCGAGAGATTAAGGGAGAATGCAACTGAAAAAGCGAAAATCGCCGGGTTCATTTGTTCCTGATGAAATAAACTTTGTACAGCCGATCGTTAAGAACCTAGTAAAGTGATCGTGTATGTGCTTCATCGCTTTCACATGATGTATATAACGAAATTTAACGTGTTTAGGCGCTAGAGAACCGATGTCGGAGTGGTTGCTTCGAACTCGATGTCGTGCGATGCTTGCTTGTACTGGCGAGTTGCGGCGCGCCGAAATAGTTGAAACTTCTTCTGCACTATACCCGCCATTCGCTTTGATAAGCTTCCTACTTTTCTGAAGCGTGGATTGGCGGAAGAAGCTTTCCTGGTGCTCGAGTTTAAGAAAACCGTGCCTCGACACTACAAAAGACGGGGGGGGGGGTATTTTTGCCTATCAGCATTCGCTTGCGGACGGCTTTCTTTGCACTACCCAGATAGCGCCAGGGCTGCGATGAGGGCGCTGGTGGTGGCGTTTTTCGGAGCGCCGCCAGTCTGACATATATAGCAAGACCGGTGCGCTCGTGTACGCCTGCGCCGCTTCCATTTGTTGCGCGATCGCGTCGGATGCACTGGCGCTCCTCGGAGCACGGCCACGGTGAGCTGGGTGCACCCTCAGAGTGGAAAGCACAGTACGTACCACCGGAGGTAGCAGGTTCACCGCTGCACTGTCACCAGGAGTTTAGCACGCTGAAAATGTGCACAACGAAAACTAGAGGCCAGTTACGTCTAGTAACACTTTTGTTGGGCCAAGTAGGTACGTATCATTTAAAAAGAGAAGATCAGCGCAAAACAAAACGGGCCACAGAGAATAGAAGAGACAAGCACAAGGAAGGGTTACTCCTAGTCATAGCTGTTGTACTGCCAATCCCATAACACGGTGAGCCGCGAGTCAGGTACATCTTGTGGTGGGTTCGTGACGTTACTGATCGGGCCTCTGCATTTGTTTCCTGGGTTTCTGTTTCTAATTGAACAATGAACCTACTTGATTTTCGCGATTCATTATTAACCCGCAGCCTTACTTTATATGTTTCTTTTTATCATTTTTGCCATGTCTGCCACTAGAACTTCATAATTCGCTTATTATTGTAAATTTTACAACAAGAATGACAAAGCAAGCCTACAACGCTAAACTGTAGAGCGTCGACTTTCGTATTCAGAAATCCAGGTGCGTTTCGTTTTACAGGCTCCACCAGTTTCAAAGAAAATGCTCTACAGACGCAGAAAATGACAGCACTTCTCATTTAGGCATGCCTCCATATCTTAGGAAGAACGTTATCCGAAGAGGGTGGGCTACCTGCAGAACAGAAAATGTATGAAGAACTTTTTTTTCTAAGTCTGTGGCGCTACACACCTACGTGTATTCTGAACAGGATGTCTGACTACGATAACATCGGCGCGCGATGCTTGCGCTGAATTTTGTTCACACGAAACTGTTTTATGCTGGGGCCACCAGGACTTCACTGACGTCATTTCCGTCAGGGAAGTGATATGTTGAAATGTACATGAACAGACGACAAAGGAAAACAAGACGAAATATTTCTGTTGATTTGAATAAGAGAACTGCATTGTATGCCGCAAAATTGAACGCTGGCGTAACAGTCGACGAGTAGCTTGATCAACGGCTCAAATCACGGATCCTGAGAGTGAGTGGCGTCTACAAGCTATGGGTGGTAGAGACGGACTCTCTATATGTGACTGGACAGCTTGACCCACAATAATGTTCGCTCTGCTTCGCTACCATACTCACGCCTTACTCCAGACAAGCATTTCGGTTTTCGTAAAAGAAGTTTCTTTTTTTTTATAGAAATGAACGGTAAGCACGCCGCGGCTACGACGGGCCTTTTGCTGGGCTGCACATTCGCTGACGACTTACCTCCGCAAATGCTGTTTTTCGGCCACAAAAACACTTTCTTAGAAAAGCGCAAACAAGCAAGATATGCGCCAAGGGATATACTTCCTAATCTATCAAGAAATAAAAGACAAGTCGTTTTGAAAACACATGCCTTACGCCTTGCCGTTAAGGGCAATTAATACACAAAACTTTTTCGGGACTGGTCGGGGGTGGACGTCTGATTCCTTTTTATATATGTTTATGCGAGTTCGTGTAACTATACACAATGTGAAAATTTTGGACAGGGGGTTTCGAGCCCCAAAAGCAACGCCTCACTGCGATACTTGCTCGAATATTCTAAAATTACACAATCTCTAGCATGAACTATATCTATTCTGCATAAAGTATACGCACGTGCACTAAACATATAATAATCAGACGAAATATAGCCTACTTTGCAGAAACCTCGTAAACATAAATTTTAAACCAGGCACCAACTCTCCTGGTATACTGATTCTGTAAGAAAATTATTAGTGACTTAATAATGAAAACACCGAATAAAGGATCTGGCACGGTGACAATGTGAGCTCTATTCAAGATCTTCATTAAGATGTTTACTTTTAAATGTGAAATGTGCGCCTCTAAAACATTGTCGTGGTCTGTAATCTACATATTTGTGGATTTGCGAACCACCTTCTAATAGGTTTTTTTTTAGTGATCATAAATTCTTACTGAAATCAGAACTTGCCTGAAGCGCCGACTCAAGTACATGACCGAAGCGCAGGACCTAAATATACCGTGCCAGTAGTGAACGATTTCTTGTGTTGTTTTGACCACATAGTAATTTGCGCACCATTTTCTATTTAACGACAAATTGCAATCTTTAGATTTATCATCAACATTACCAGAGCTAGAAATTTGCTGGGCCTACTGCGCACGTTCCCGCAAATAACGTTAACTGTACGCCTCGGCGCACCCCCTTATGATAAGCAGAGGGACGCGATAAAACGGTAGACAAAAGGAAAAGAATTTACACGGGACGACACGCTACTAGCAACTGAAACATTTTATTCAAGAAAGACATATTTATCCCCAGTGTAATCACATCAACCCCAACGAGTCAACAAAAAAAAAATCACAGCATATCCACGGAGTGAATGATGATGAGTGGGCGAAGCTGCGGAGGTTCATCGGTAAACCGTGAATCTTCCGTGAAGTCTGCCCAACCGACGTGAGATCGGGCGCGTTTATACTAAAGGTTCGATGAGTTATGACGACTTGCAGCTCACTTTAATTTTACATGTACGCTGTGAATTTTCATTGTTTAGAAAACCATTGCTTTAAAAAAATCTGGCGTCTTTCGTTAAGCAGCTGGCGTTTTTTCGTTTTGCTTTAGAAACATCTGGCGTTCTTTCGTTTTGCTTTTACAAAACATCTGGCGTCTTTCGTTGGTTTATTTCATCAATCAACGGCGTTTTGAACAAAACGTTTATCGTTTAGTCACGCACAGGAGAAATCTCACCAGGCACTACCTTGGAGGTAAACAATGGCTGGTAATGGGAATGAGAGACAGAAGAAGTCGGCTTTTAGCTAACACTTACACTTCTACTTCTACTAACGTTTCCTACTGGCACATGCCAATGGCTGCTAATGGGGAATGAGAGACAGAAGAATTCGGCTTTTAGTTACCGCGCACGCTGCGAATTTTTTATTGTTCAACAACGCACAGGAAAAATCTCCCACCGGCACCACCTTGGAGGTCAAAGCGTAAGACTTGTTACGGACTACGACGACGACTACGAGGGACGAACGGGTGCCGCCTTAAGGAGCTTCGCCCCTAAAAACTAAAACCTTGCGCGCAGCATGCCTACGTCAAGTGACCCTTCTTGCAAACTGATAGAGGGGTGACTAATGCAATCCCGCCCCTCCCTCTGGATAACGAAGGCCTGTACTATCACCCTTTGCACGGAGCCCCTATGCTTGTATATTACTGTTGTGTGATCAAAGGCGGGTTTTGCAGCTACCTTGATCACAATCCTTGCAGTGCAGTGCCAAATGGGTAACGGCCTTCCTATTAAAGAGCTGTTATGCTCTCACAGACGCATATTGAGGCATTTACCGGTTTGCCCAATATATGCCTTGCCGCATGACAGAGGTAATTTGTAAACCACACCACTTGTGCACGGGACAAATTGCTTTACATGTTTGATGACACATCCTCTTTTTTCGCCCTGCTGTGGTTTGCCTATTTTCTTACTAACTGCTGAGCAGATCTGGCCCACCTTATTTTCCACGGAGAACACGACATCAATCCCGGCCTACTTTTTACCTTACTGCGCACCCCCCTTATATTAGTGCATAATAGCTAAACGGCTCAGCGAGAGAGTGTGCCCAACGGACGAGCGGATAGGCCAGTGGAGCGCAAGACGAAAGGAAGAGTAATAGCTAAGGGGCATAGCGTCGCCCCGCTCGTTCCAGCAGAACGTAGAACGTCCTTCGCACTCCGCAGTATCCACTAGGTAGCGTCTTCGTTTTGCAGCCAAACTAAGCGCGTCTCGACAAGACGCGCTTGCCAAAAACGCGAAATGTATGCAGTTCACTAACACTTTTGTACACGCGATCAAATGTCATCAATACGGACAAGACGTCAAGTAGCACTTACTTTCTTAAGTTTCTTGTGTCGTCTTGTCTCCGATATACAAAAAAATAATGTACGCGATGCAGTAGCGTACCAGAAATTGTTTTCGGGGGGGGGGGGGGGGGTGTTGAACCATAGTTTATGTATGCTCGTGCCAAAGAGCATAAAAAAATTGCTGGAGTGGCGATTATTGCGAAATACTGAAGCCGTGCCCACCAAAAGATTGCGGCCATACCGCCATCATAGTAGGGGCAAGATAAACCGGCGTTTGGCGAAGGAAAGCGAGCGTTTTCCACGCACGCCAGAGAAGTTTAATATGGCAAATTTTACGGGTGAGATACTGCTGCAAGTGTGTCTTTGTGTTACTAGTTTTGGTAAATAAGCCTCAGAGTCATGGCAAATTTTATTGGATATCAATCGCCAATACTCCTCTCGACGGGTTACTTTTGTCGGCAACAACGATCTTTTATTTTATAGTTAACGTAGTATTTACACTAACAGATCGAAGCCACTTGATCTCCAAGTAGGCACCACCAGAAAAGAGCATGTTTCCGATCTCTGGTAGGCGAAAGCTGGCTTCAATTTCGCTGGCAAGGTGTTGCGAGACCTCCCACTCCAGAATTTTAAATGCGAATGCATTTCTTAGTCGGGGCATGTCAGGCGTCTGTCGGTGTCCGCGCGCCCGCAGGTGTTATCTCTCCGCTCTCACCCCCTCTCCCATAGCAACGGCTGCGGGCGCGCGCGCGCTTATGCTCGCCCCTAGCAACCGGAGCAGGTGGTGCGGGCGGAGTAGCGGAGAGTGAGTCGAGGGGAGGAGCACGCTCTGGCGCGTGAGGGCGCTCGCATCGCGGGAGCTCGGCGGAGCTCCCGCGTGTGTGGAGAGAGGGTAGGTGCAGTGCTTCGCCGCTCCTTCTCTTGCCGTTCGCTCTCTCTCCACCTGCGCCCCACTCTCCCGTCCGCTCGTTCGCACGTATATATAAATGGAGTGAAGCGCGCGCCTCACTCTCGACCGTTCGCTGGCTGGGCGCCTCTCAAGGCGATGGCAGAAGCCGGTGAAGGCGAATTTCTGACGGCAACGGTACCCCGAATTGTAGACCACAAGTCTGAGATTATGGCCGTCAGGTACAATGGCAACCCAAACAGGTGCTGATGAATGTGTAAATAAAAATCCTCGTCTCGTCATTAATTTACGCCATTAAAATTACTACGCCGTGTACTCTCGGCGCAAGAAATGCATTCGCATTTCCTCACATTTTCCTTCGGGGAGGTGGGGCCATTTTTTTTTTAATTTCCATGGTTCGTGCTTCTGTTTGTATATCTGCACGTATGTATACACATGCAGAATATATTTTCGTGGGGACCTGAGTTGAACCCACGCCTCTGGCTACGCTAGTGACATGATCCTTAAGCCTAGGTGTGTCAGCCCGCGGCCTAGAGCCCGTCCTAATGTTTTCGATTATCAGGGGTGAAGCACCTGAGGGCGTCGGAAGCGCAAGGGAGGGCGCCACCGCCTCAGCGCTCGCTGTGTCGTGAAAGAGAGCGAACGGCGCGCATTGCCTATGGAAACTCTCTTTGTGCGATGAACGCTGAACTACTAGCTCGCGAGGAACGTGAACGGGCCCTCACCCGGTAGAGACAACGCCGACGCAGGCAGCGTCGGCTAGCGAGCTTTTTCGAAAAACCGACTGTTCGCGCTGCACAACAGGTCACCGTAGAGTTACTGCATATGCTACCTTTAGGTAGCATAGTTGCGTATATGTCTTCCAAACGGCGCTAGTAACCATGCAGTGCAGAGAAGCTGCCGCTTGGGCCAAATTTTGTTTTTCTCTACGGCGCCGCAGCTGTGAATTTGCTGACACTAGACATCAACTGTGAAGTTATTCACCGGTCTTAGACACGCTAAACATGTCGATCGGCGACACGGTAGGCATGTCGCCTGCGAAAACGGACAGCGACTTCACCGCACAGCTATGGTTGCTTGCCAGACCTATGCGCAACTCTGCTACCTAAACTTAGCATATACAGTAACTCTAGTTCACCGGCCATCCCGTATATATAGGGACTATATCTTGATCTGCAACGTAGTGTCGCTGGCAGATTTATCCTTTGTGTAGTTGAACAATAAAGATTGGCAGCGTGCACGTTAACTAAAAACAGACTGCGGGTCTATGCGTCTAATCTTTCTACTCTTTCGCATTGCCCATTAGCAGTGATTTTGCTGTGGGAAACGCCGGCGCACACTGCATGCCTCGACCCTCAGGCCTGCCCCGCCACGGTGGTATAGTGGTTATGGCTCTCGACTGCTGACACGAAGGTAGCGCGATCGAATCCCGGCCGCGGCGGCTGCATTTTTGGTGGAGGCAAAAATGTTTGAGGCCCGTGTAGTTAGATTTAGGGGCACGTTAAAGAACGCTAGGTGGTCGAAATGTTCGGAGCCCTCCACTAGGGCATCTCTCATAATCATGTCGTGGTTTTGGAATGTTAAACCCTAGTTATTATTACTTATCCACTGTCTTCACGTTAGTAGAGCTGAAACACCCTTCCTTGCATAGTTCGCCCCTGCCGAAATTTTTTAAATCCATTTTACGTCATTTCCAAACGGCCTGGTCGCCGCCACCTTTCTAAGAATGCAGAGGTCTTCTGCTGAAAAGCACCGCTGGGAAATTTTAGCCTGTAGCCGAGAGAGCACTGTGTTGGCTAATATCGCTGATGACATGCCGCTGCCGCTTGTGTTGGGTGTCGCCAACTTGTCACGTAAAAACGCTGGTCCGCTGCCGACGCTCTGCTGGGATACCAGGCGGCGAGCGGTGCGCTCAGTAATGACACTGGCTGTCCCAGCGTGCCGCACATGCGCAGTTGGCATGTCCGCTCGTGCGCTGGGTTGCCTGGCTCGCTGAGCCGCTTTGCTATTACTCTCTATTGCTAAGATGGCAACGTACGGCCCATGTACTTTGGGAATGCCCAAGAATTGAAGATAGGCTACGAGGAAGGACGAGGAGAACTGAAGGACCCTCTGAGGCCTTGCTGAGCGGAGGAAAACCACCCTTCCTAGCGAGGTCCGCGAAGACCAGGCGTGTGCCGTCCAGCGGGCCAGGGGCGTCGCCGAGGACCTCAGAAGATGTTCCTCGAATAGTGGATCCCAGGCAGCCTAGGCCCGGGCACAATTACAATCTCTGAACAAATAAAATTTATTCAACTCAACTCAACAGTCTCAATTTGTCGTGTGTCTGCGTTAATGTGGTCCTGTGCTCATAAAATGCAAGAATGTTTTGACTACCACGTACAGACGCTATGTTTAGCCGGATATGATTGCTCTGTCATGGTAGCAGTGGAAAACCTTCTTGAACTTAAGGGAAAGTTGAAAAAAACGCCGCCGATGGATAAAAGACCGCGAGCCGTGCTGTATATGCACAAATTTGCTCAGAATCTAGAGGTGGCCAACGGGTACAAGTTACCTATTGCAAGGTATATGTAAACTGGTAGCGTAACTTCCGTAGAAGCCCACGTGTCAAGCCGGTGGCTAGTTGTTGCAACAGTCGCCATCTATGTTAGGAGGGGACAAACAAAATTAAAAAAAAGAATAAGATGACGTCACAACCGGAAGCGGAAATGACGTCACGTTTTAACGCGATGGGCGCGAAATTATGAAATTTTTTGACAGGGCGCCGCTTCTTACCTTTTTTTTATAGCTGCACGTTCTTTTTCTTATCACTATCACGGCTCCATAATGGAAGCCTGCAAGATAACGGGAAGACGAAAAAGACATTTGATAAATAAGGTGTATTTTATTGACGAAATATTGCCGTTGAACAGGATTTTACCCCAAAATATATAACACAGAAATCAGAAGTAGCATAACAATTCAACGTGCACACAAACCTTGCACACGTGTTGCTCTTGCATCCGTAGACAGCGCAGCGTTTCTTCGCGTAGCGTGGCGGACTCATCGTCCCGAAGGGCGACAGCAGGCCGGCCGTGCGCTGGCAAAACAGTCACTGAAACGGTTCCCGATGGCTGCGATGGGCTATATTACCTTCTGCCAAGTACCACGACGAGAAAACAACGCTTATGCGAGGAAATCACCTACGGACGACAGGCACAAACCTACTGCGCAAAAACGAGCGACGCCATTTGCATCTGAAAATGCGCAAAACCGTTGGCCCATGTTACCAGACTGCCTGCATGTGCCCGCTGCTTCTGAAAATGAACGAAAAAAATGGCCACTCAACCACATACCCAAGACTAAAGTTTAATGTAATCTACTAATTTAATTCGTGACAAATAAAATATAACTAATGAAAATAAACGTTTAATTAATTTTTTGTTTTCATTATTTGTCCCCCCCTCACCTAGTAGCGCTTTAATCGTCACGCTGGTGTTGATGTTTGTCGCAATAGGTTTCCGACCACTTTTCGTTCCGACTTTCGCGACCTATTTAGATTATTGACCTTGCCTATTGTTTCTTCGGCATCGCGGTAGTTGGCCGCCTTGTAACCACGCATTGCAGCGCCTCAAAAGCTGACCATATGTGGGAAAAAACACGCAGGTCCGTATGTACTGTCGGCCGCAAAAACCTTGCGCGATCTGCAGCGCGTGGCGGAGCGGTGGAAAACAGCACTGCTGCGTCACCTACTGTGACGAGGCTGGTGCTGCGGCTATCGGCCGCGGCCTCCGCGATTAGATCCAGCAACGGCGCGTTGTCTAATCGTCGAGGCCGTGGCCGATAGCCTCAACACCCGTCGCGTCAGGGTAGGTGACGCAGCAATGTAGTTTTCCATCGCTCCGCCACGCGCTGCCCATCCCACAAACTTTCGCGGCCGACAGTAGAGTCTTAACGGAAAAAAGATTGCCACAAGTGAAGTGACCGGTTATCGGATCGGCAAGATTGCGAGCACGCCGATATCAAGAGTGACAGTCACATTCAATATCTCAAAGCAGGGGCGGCCGCCAGAAAGCACTCCAACAAACAGTGTTTTGGGGGGCAACAGCGACGAGGTACGGTTGCTCGCAACTCCAGCGGAAAACGACATAAATATCATGTGCATAGCCACATCTGCCGATAAGCAACGAAAATATGCTTCTTTAAGATATGGGCTTTCGGATGGGCCAACAGCAAGATTGGGCTGCTCTGTGCCTGACCGCCGGCCACCCCTGCTCTGGAAAATGGAATGTGCTTGGTAATATTGGTATCGGCGTGCTCGTGAGCAAGAGCGCCGCGTGTCGCGATTTTGAGGCTCCTGCCGCAGGCACTTGTGCTATTCTTTCTCCCTGTAGAGACTGTGCGTTGCGCGGTGTGCGTGTGCTACGAAATTCCACTTGCATGCGGCAAAGCATTTATGGGCCAGGCTGGCCGCCGCGTACTGACAGGGAAGGGGAGCAGGAGCTTTCAATCGAAACTACGATTTCTGCCCATTCACCCGTGCACCGAGAATCCTGCATGTGTGGGCTGGATCGTACAATATTCGCTTACATGGCAAGGTGCAAGAACACCGTAGGACATGAAATAATGGAGTGCGCTTTAATCAATAGAAAACGAGATCTCTGTGACCCTGACGCATCGCTCACGCTGCGTAGAACAGAAGTACTATTTTTAAGAGATTGATTAGATAAACATGCTGTTGTACCTAATTGTTCTGCGGAAATTTAACTGCAGGCTGAATTGTATGAGAAGGAAGCTTTCATCAAATAAATGTAGTCGCAAGCTGACGCTCTTTCCTGGAGCTCTTGTTTGTTCGCCTTTCGTTCCTTTATTGTCTTCTGCATTGAATGAACCAACTAGCCAGACAAGAATTTTTACGAAGCTACCTAAATTTACCACGACAGCGTTCCCAACTCTTCCGGCTCGTCTCTGTATTTCGAGTTTCTTATCGCTGCTCAAAAAGACGATGTGTGCTCTACCTCTTGGTGTACTTTTTGAAGAAGGTAAAATGAAGCAGTCACATCATTGAAAATCAGGTCACATGAAGATGACGACCACAAAGTGGAGCTCACGATAATACCAGTAGTCGAAATTATTTGTTCAAGGTATTTTATTGCAACAAAACATTCGCGGAACAGTACATTGGTTGTGACACTGTGCTGAAGGAACCACGTAATGTATTTGATATACATAGGCATTGATTTCGACT
Source organism: Rhipicephalus sanguineus (assembly GCF_013339695.2). Taxonomy (NCBI): domain Eukaryota; kingdom Metazoa; phylum Arthropoda; class Arachnida; order Ixodida; family Ixodidae; genus Rhipicephalus; species Rhipicephalus sanguineus. The sequence continues at coordinate 86,256,486 of NC_051183.1, read as the reverse complement.
TGGTGCAATGACGAAATAAACTTCCAGGAATAAAATCCAGCACTTAGGATAAATCTTCTTCATGCCTACTGAATCGAATCGTTAAAAAATTGCTTTTTCTTGCGCACTTTACCAATTATCCAGTTGTCTCTGAAGAAGCACGTACATGGTTGTTGAATGAACCAGGAGCGCCAGCTCATCAAAAGCCAGAACATGAACCATTGTTGGACCTCGAAGCATCCCGCATTGCTGCATCTTGCAATCGGTTCAGAACAGTTGGTACTTCGGTGACCGCTATGGCACAAATAATATTGAATGCTTTCGCCCATGAAGAACTGCTGTGGCCGATGGTCCTTCCGCTCAGTGCCGCTCCAACTTACTGTTGGTTCCGCAGTCGTACACTTTGATTTTCTTGCCGTCACGGTCGCAACGTTACTAAAAAAGAAAGACTAAATTATTACCTGCGGAAATTATATCTTGAAGTACATCGGCATTGATTGGGTCTTATAATTCATAAAACAGACACTTGTTTTCTGCAGGAGAATGCGACTATTTGTATAACGCTTCACGCAGCGTCAATACATTTTGTGTCAAATGCTCGGTAGCGCCCCGATATTATATAACATACTAGTGAACGTTCATTAACCAAAAATAATTCGAAAAAAGTGCTGCGCACGTGTCTGCAGAGCCTCAGGTTAGGTCTTTATTACATAGAGTGAACCCAGCGCGTTTGCTGTGAGCGACAACAATATGAAAATGTGGTGCCTCCCATTGCATATAAACTCGATCATCGCTTAGCTAACGGTATCAAACAAACGGGTTGCAGGGTGTTCGCGGCGTGCTTTTTTAATACACGAGCGGCGCAGCAAACGACGATATAGAGGGGCAATGCGTGTGATTACTGACCTCGTGTTCTTTATTTTGCACCAAATTAAGAATAATTGGATCACTGGCGGAAGCTCTACAAAAAGACGAATATACCATCTCCGTATTACCCTACAAGTACATGTGAATGGCACGGGCACTGCGGCTCTTCCTGCATGCATAGGAGCACTCTATAGCATTATGTATTTACATTGGTTTTCTAACAGCAACTGAAACCGTACATGTTATGAGAAAAAACTCATTCCAAGAGAAAACTGCGCGTCATTTCTTTTTTAATTTTAAGCCCCTGTGCCTGAGTCTAATTCAGTGTAATCGGCTGATCTCGTCAAGTAGCCTAAATACAGGAAGAAGCTACATGAACTGACTTAGGTACATCAGCTTCACAAGCAATATTTTTTCTGGGTAGTTTGTATTTGCTTCTTGTCAATGAAGTCTAATGAACTGCTGTAATGAAGCACATTTCTTTGACATTACCCGCGGAGTGGGTAATCTCGACCAAGATTATCGGCACCACGCGATGACCTGGATAACACAAATACAAGTGAATTCCTTCGTTGTAATAAACATATCCTTTAATTTGGCGATACATCACGCACTTAATGGGGCTTTCGATGAAGCAGATCATTTTATGTCCTTCTCGTGCTTCTTTCAGAATTTCAAATACTTGCAAATCAACCTAATATGCCAAATAATTTGAACAAATGAGTCAAATGATGAAAGAGATGAAATTTCTTGAACTTTTTGCAACATTCTCGAACAAAATATAAACTATCTGTCTTCGACGCGGGGACACAGAAGTCAGAGTGAATAGAGAATCCGAGTGACCAGTCGTTGCAGAGACACCCGTGCCTATGTATGAGCTAAAATTGAGAGGGAAGTGTTTAAATTCTATGATGATTTTGAAGTGGCCTCTGTTAGCTGATAATACTATTTTTAGGAGCATCATTGCGCATATTCAAGAAACAAGGAAAAAACGTTTGCGCACAACACAGCCGCTCAACTGCAGCTATGATTTCGTTCTTGTGAAACTTGCATTTGTAAGTGCTGCCTGTTCCGAGCAACACATTCGTGCAAAAAAGGGAGAGCTATCCTTCGTTTTTTGCATGGAGGCATTGCTTGTCAGGTGTAGCACTTTCCAATACGAGGTATACAATAAACACATAGTTGCCGTTCAGCGCCTGTGTTGTGTATAAATGTCTTCTCCTTATCTCTTATTGTGTGCCGTCAGTCTTATGTCATATGTACCCTATCGGAAACAACAGCGTTTCCAGTGCCTCCCAGTGACTTTCATCGCACTGGGTGGCACTGGAAACGGTGTACAGTGTGTCCCAGTGCACTACAGCGTTCTGGGAGGCACTGGGACAGACTGTTCATCGTGGCCAGTACCGCCCAGTGCGCTGAAAGGCGCTGGGAATACTGTACCCAGTGGCCCAGTGTCTTACAGCGCACTGAGAGGCACTGGCCACGCTGTACAGTGGCTGCTCGCGCACTGGGAACACTGGCAGCACATCGGAAATAACTGGGCGCGTGGGGTCGAATTTGTATCAAATTTGGTGTTGGGTCGCTAGAAGTCGAAAGAAAAACTTATCGAATATGTTAAAAATATTATTCTATTCTTTGTTATACACATATCTAGCTTTAGCATTTGTTAAGCGACGGGCGTACGTATACGAGAAAGCAATCATCTGTCGAGCGCGCGCGCTTTCACTGAAGTGTGTAATCGAGTGCCGTGAATGTAGTTCATATAACTGCATCAAAAGAACTTACGATTCGCAACACAATATGACATTAGTATTACTCTGAAAATGACATCAACCAACTCTACCAGTCAGTCCTTCCATACGGGCTCGTACCGCTGAAAGCCGCGCCGTGGCCGCACGACACCGGCAACAGTGAGGAAATGCAACGCTCAATCTCGGCGTTCATAGCTTCATTACTTGTGTAATCGAAGGTACAAATTTGGCCTCGTTTCAGTCAGGTATGATCGAAAGTACCTTTGAACGGTTATTAGAATCTTCGTAATTGAATATCCACGTTCTTCGCAGTGATCGTGGGGCACGGCGTACAGCTCTAAGCATAACGGTTGGATCGGCTAGGGTGAACTGCTGCGGCTGTTTATTACGCAGAACTTAAACAAAGAGGACGGGAAATATGTTCAAATGGATGACGAAAACTGGAGTGCTCAGTGTGCAATTCAGATAAACATTGTTTTCTGCATAGGTATGATTAAGTGCTTAGCGAGTCAGTGCGATCGCCGCAACACATCTCGGTACGCTAATATTTTTTGAGGCAAGCGTGCCACATAGACGTTCTGATCCTGGGCAGCACATAACATACAAAGTAACTATCTTCTCTTAGGTTCTCGCGAGCACGAAGTGACTAAAATCTCTGTTTCTAAACGAGAAAAATGGAAATACTGGCTACCAGAATTAGTTATATCATGAAGAAAAAAGAGACTGACTCTCGTTTTCCTGGTGTGGCATAGCGGTAACGTGTCTGACTCAGGATGCACGGCGCGTCGAGGAGGTGGGTTGAACTCCCGCTCGCTCGTGCTTTTCTTTTCTTTTTTTAGGTGTTTTTTGTCGCAGTGCTTGTGTTTCAGGCCTAATTATGATCTTGGCAGAACTACAGTTTTTAAAAACAATTTAAAAGCCCGATTTAGACCTGTAACCGGTGTCCCAGTGTGCTGCGCGCCAGCGTGCCTCGTGGAGCGTGCCAGAGTCCTCGTATTCAGCGCCACACTGGTCCAATAATCATGTATGGTACTGGGACAGTGCCCACGGCGTTTTCCAATAGGTTTGGAAACTAGCAATAAAACTTCGTAAGGTATACGGAGTCCTCATATTGCAAGTACTGTTCTATTAAAGAGAGAACAAACAACGTGTTGTCGAGTAACAGGACATGTATTTTAAGTAAGTACGGTCTTTGAGAAACACGACGGTATCACTATTTATCGATTTGCTCTACACGCATTGTTCCTATCTCTTATGCCTTACTGGCTGCTGTTTAGTCGGAACTAAATGGACAGAGATTGCTGTCTGATGAAGCTACAGGTGGAGCGTTTTCCACAGATGTCACCGTATTAAGATGCACGGCTTAATAACCACTATTCATTTCTTCGCATTACATGTCAGCGGGCTATACAAATGAACAGATTTTCAAGGCTTGGTCGTGGTGCTCGCTTAGAGCACGCACTTTATGTGCACAATACTTACGCTTAATGCCGCCTAATGAGTTTACTCGACGCGGAGGCTTTGGAGGAAGTGGTTTTGCCACATAAAGTGATGCTGATCCTGTAAGAAGGTTTGCCAAACATGAAATGTCCAAATCTATAGAAATCAAGCATACGCTTCAAACACCGTTGTCTCTATAATGTTTTCTAGCTGCTCACGACAACTAAAGCTTGAGCGTTCCTTCTCTCCAGCCTGCGCAGAATATTTCAACATCATACTTGCTTACCCTGATTATGATGGAATAGAGGTTCACTCTTCATTCGACTAGCTGAAAACGTGTTAGTTGAAGGACATTACGAGAGCAATTACAATGTTTTGTTACGCGGTAGAGAGGCGTTTCTATTATTCCCGTTAGCAATTAGTTATTACTAAAGTTGATGCTTGGGTTCATACCTACGAGAGGTGAAATAGCGCAAAGACAAAACACACAGATAAAAAGACAGCACAGCGCTTTATATTTTCGTCTTTCTCTCTATCATTTCCTTTCGCGCTGTTTTGTCGTTGCGAGACATTAATAATGTTTCATCGATATGGTTGTAGTATCGAATATGAGTGCACTATAACATGCATGTGTTTAACTATGTGACCAGGGCGTGTTTACGCTTCGTACGCTTACTCTTATTCAAACAGGATACCATTGAAAACACTCAGCAGAGCCATAGACGGCCCTCATTGGTATATCACTCGGCGAGCCGCATCCGATTTCTCTACCAACACAAGCCTTGAATTATTTTCTCGCGCACCAACCTTTTTTGTATAATACCCGAATTTCTACGTCTGTAGCCAGGCGGCACGCTCTTTTAGCCAGATTTACATATGAAAAACAGTTCCAAGCAATTGTTGGTGTTATATGTTAACTGCCGCTGGAGCGTGGTGAACCATCTTAGTGAAACGTCAAACATTTTCTCTACTCTCGAAAGACCCTATGGACATGAGCGCTTCTGAGGCAGTCATAACTGCGTCGCCGAAGCCTTTCTGTTTCTGTCGTAATTACACACAACAGCTGGAATCCTCGAGCAGTGAAGGAACAAGCGTTAAATCTGGAGTAGTACAGCACACTAGGCGTAATTTGTCTGCCCTCTTACACAAATTAGAGATAATCAAGGTGAAATGCATCGTATAATCTTACAAAATATCGTGGAGATATTTGTAAGTAAGCGTGCTGGCCACGTTACTGCCAATTCGGGTGATGAATGCTGAGCAATACGATACGTACGAACAGGTGTTGTAGGTCTATGCCTTGGCGGAGTTGGAGGTGTCTCTTCTGTGGGGGCAAACTTTGAAGTATTAGGCTTTGCAAATATTAAAACATAACACCAGTGCTATGAACGCCGCAATAGAAAAAACTAACAATGAAACAAAATTATTAGCCAAAGGAACCTCAAGCATTATATATTACCGCCAAATCCAGGAATTAGGGATTTTTTCCTCTATTGAGTAAAAGGAGTCACGAAATGGCAGTGAGTTTCGGGATGATGAAGAGTGCAAAAACTACCAAAGTCAGTAATGAAGACTGCAGTTGCAAGTATGCGAGGGATATAATGTTTTCAACATAGCCATATTCTAAGCATTCATCTTCATTTCTCTTCACACCGATTCGCTTGCACTGTATCGTACATCAGTATATCTGCTGGCACAGCAACATTATGCTGATATTCTGCTCTGAAATGCTAAAGTAACTCAGGCAAGAGGCACTCAAATCCTGAACATTCACGAGATCAGATCTTATTTGTTATATCACAGTGGCACATAATTGCATGAATAGGTGCCGTTTCCAATAACAACCACGCAGACGAACTTGTGCAAATGTATTTCATCTATTGCTTACGTGTGCAGTTGGCAAAGTCGTGATATCATTTCGTTATTCTAAAATACGGAGTTCTTAACGAGACAGTTTCATATTGCAAATCGCGCAGTTTTCAACAATTCCTTTGATATATAAAATTCGATATATAACCAGGCCTTCCTGATGTGTACGTAAATAAATATTTCACATTATGTACACCAAAACTAAAATGTTGGCTCAGGCTTGAAAAGCATTATTTGTTGCCATTAAAGCGCGCCCTGCCTAACTTTATCGATGAAAAATCAATATTACTGCGAAGTAATCAGCGGTACTTATTACTGACCGCTTTAAAATATCGCACTATACGCCGCTGTATTTTTTATAAAACTTGCAGCTATACAAGTCCGGTCCATGTGAAGTATCAGCTCCTCTGGCCATGATGGATGTGATTGTAATAGCGTAATATTGAAGATGATATTCCTGCTTCTACAACGCAACATAACAAGTATTAAGGAAACTCCTCGCGTTACGTAACATTCGTATAAAGTTTTTTCGGCAGCAGTTCCAAGGTCAAGGTTCGATTCCCACTCGCACCTAAGTTTTAAGAGCGGTGCTTTTTAAGCTTTGTGTTCTGCCGCGTAGTGCCAAGAGTAATTATCATCGTCATGGATTGCCTACATCTCGGGCGTGGCCTGTAATAATCCTGATGAGCGAGGAGAGAACGAGTGCAGAGAGAGAGAAAGAAAGAGACAGAAAGAATGACATAAAGTTAGAGAAAATCCAGGAGGAAAAAAATTCTGATAGGGCGGCGGGATTTGAACCCGCGCACTCGCGATTCGAAGGTGAGCGTCCTAACCACTCTGCTATCCAGGCACATGAGCAGAGAAAACCATAGACTTGTATAGTAGAGTATAGCAAGGTGGGAGGAAAGGGAGTAAGGGCGAGGAGGAGAGAAAGGAGGAGTGGAGAGGGTAAAGCATAGCATAGAGAGAAAGAGGGGAATAGAGAGAAAGAAATGGAAAAAAGACAGAAGAAGAAAGTGAGACAGAGACATATATAAAGAGAGATAAGCGAGAGGAAAAAGGAAGCGATGAATAGTGAGAAAGAAAGAAAGAAGGGCAAGAAGGAGAATAGTAGAAAGAGTGAGAAAGACAAGGAATTGCACAGTGAGGGAAAGAAAAAAATACAAAAAAAGGTGGCTGATCCCTCTGTCATAGGAATCGCTATAACACGAAAGTGAAACGTGTAGTCACAGAATTAGTTGAGTGTTTATAATGCATTGGTATATGAGAGCTTGTACAATGTGTACTGTTGTTTGGCCAATATAGCCCCGCTTGGTGCGGACGAACATACGTTGCCGCCTAGTGGCACATCTCTGTACCGACTACTAACGCCCATGATCATGATTTAACCCTTGAGGTAGCTTAACTTCTAAACGTATACGTGGACAACGTATATCGTGAATCCCACGTAAATATGGCATCAACAAGCACATAGTAAACACTGCTACTCGATATGCACTCCTTCAAGGCGTCGTGAAACGCGAAGAGAAACGCAACGAGCGGCGTGTCTTCCCTCAGCCGGGCCGTTAATTCTCACAGGGCAAGCGGGGAACGCGGTACGGCAGTCAGGCGAGCGTCAGAGAGCAAGTTTTTGATATGGACGGATGCTTTGCGCGAGACTTGCGCTAAAGCCACCACCTCGCGGTGTGTTAAAGCGTTGACGAAATTACACTTTAGTGGAAACGCGCCCAATGGGACGGGCGTAGCAACGATGCTTTTTTTTTCTGTTTTTTTCGAGCCTAGTGGCACAAATGTCAATATCACGTTGTAAAAGGGACGCTCATAGCATCTATCCATCCATACAAGAGCACTGAGAGGAAAGTGTGAAAGAGAAAAGGCGCGCTCATGTAGACTCCGTTATGTATTTGGCGGTAGCTGATTGGGCCAAATGCCTGGCAGCCATCGTCGCGCACCAAGAGGTCATGGGTTCGACTCCTATCAACGTAACGTTTAGATGCGAATTATCTCTTGCTCAGGAGTATGTCACGCGGCTGTGGTAATCCGCACGCGGCGTAGTAGTCCGCACTCACACTTCGCATGCGCAACTCTCCTCCTTCCATCACTCCAACAGCTGCGCGTTACTCCCTCCACTTCTCTACCAGCACCTGCTTGCGCTTCTCCTGCGTTCTCGCTTCACCTCTCACGGCGCATACGCTACTCTCCTCCTCTAGTCTCCTATCCTTCAAGTGGTAGAGCGCTGAGCGCGTTCAGTCAAGGGCTTGCCTCGGTTGGCTCCTCTAAAATGCGGGCTCGACAAGCCGACATTCTCTCCTGCGCAGCACCGCGATGACGGCCAGCACATGCGCGTCCCCTCCCCTCTCTCTCCTCTCCTACGCTGCCTCTCTTACGCTCGCCTGTCAACCGCGTTCCACGCCGGCCCTGTGAGAATTAACAGCCAGGCTAGAGGGAAGACACGACGCGCGTAGTGCTCCCTTTCGCGTTCCACGACGCGAGGTCACTAGCATGCCCAGCGAACGCCAACGGAACGCGATCGTGCAAGTGCTCCGGCTTCGCATTGCCCCATGGTCCCCTTTAGCGGGAGATTGTGTCATTTTTTGCAGTTTTCTTGCCACTTGATGGCATTCATTTTGCTGACGTATTTCTGTGACGGAAATACGTCATGAAAGTCTTGGTGGATTCGGGCATAAAACACTTTCGTGTTAGAAAAAAACAGAGACATAATGACATGAAATAAACAGTGAGTTGAAAGAAAAAGAGTGAAAGGGAAAGAACGGAAATGTTTGTCTAATATTTTATCATGGACGTTACTCATCGGAACAGAGAGGCGCCACCAAAAGTCAACTTTAGTGCATCCAAGTTAAACGGTGCCACAGCTGCCAAACACCAAAAGACAACGAGCACGCTTTTTTATATCAATGTACACTAAACATTCAACTAGTGTAACGACACACATTCCTTTCGTGTTATACCGATTCCTATCAACGAGGGACCAACCATGTTTTCTATTCATTTTCATCTATTCCGAATTTCCGCTCACGGTCAACGCTGATTTTTTCCTCGCAACGAACGAAACGGACACCGAAATTTCTGTAAAACGAGGTCTTGAACGCTATCGCGGCAGTACATGAATTTGTGTAGCACTTGGTCGTACGTTCCCAGTATGTTCTTTCTGTGAGTATAATAATTCTGACAAAAATGACACTCGTTTATTGAGCTTTCTGCTCCAGTGTGGTAGTAGAAGAGTAATAAAATACATACTAGGCTTCAAATCACGATGTGGGTTTGGAGGGGGACCCTTAGGGAAGTATCCGCGTCCTGAAAATGAAGTAAAACGTTAATAGCATGACTAAACATGAAAATACGCATTGGATTAGACCGCAATTTCTAATAAAATAATAATGAACGCTCTGGTTTTACACGTAACCCAAAAAGAGTGTACGTTCGGTTACACTGAGAGAGAGAACGATGACATCTTTAATAAATATAAACGAACCCCATTCCGGGATCACTAAAAAAGCAAGGCCTAGCCATCAGAAACGCCCGAAAGTTTGAAATGTGCGAGTACTGCCTTCACGGCGTCTGGGCAGGAGACCACCAGCCACTCTTCCAGGGTCGCAGGTCTTAGGTTGGTAGCTATGTGCCTGAGGCTCTCGCCAATGACTGCACGGTCGCCCAGACCGGACAAACCCACAGAACGTGAGCGTTATCCGGGAAGGCACCGTACGCCAAGAAGGCAGGACACCCGTCCTTGCCTTGTATGCAGTGCTGAATGTGTGGAGTCAGTGAGGAGCGTCCATGGAGTGAGTTGGACAAGTTATATTTCGTTAACTCTATTCTAATTTTTTCACGTATCACATGTTCTTTGTGAGAACAGAACCTTCGTTCTTGTAAATTTCCCGCCCATAGGTTTACATAGGTACGTCATTGTGACGACACAAATTTCAATGTGATTTCAAAATTCTGGCCGCCTTGGTGCTACAGAAGCTCTTGAACATGGCGAATCGATTCTGTGAAGTCGCTCAAAGTAAGGAAAGGACGAAACAATTAGACATCAGCCCACTCGTAGCCCAAAGCATTCCCGTATAACGGGAGCATCTTTGTGCTGGTTTTCTCGAGACTCGTAATAATGCGCATTATCTTCTTCTGCTTGTCACCAAAACATCGGGCAATCTTTAGCGGCCTGCGTGAAATGTCCGTTCTGCTACACGAATTTACCCGAACGCGCATCACCCAGTGGTACAGGGTTTGCACTATAACATTCACCGCCTTCTAGTCTTTGTACCCACTCAACACTTTCGCTATGTAATCATGTGGTACACCAGGTAGAAACGCGTCAATGTCAATTCCCCCACAGCTTCTCTTCGCGGCACTTTTCAAGTACGCCGGTGCCAGTTTTTGTTCAGTCCTATATTCAGTCCTCGCTAGAATTCAGTCCAGTCCACTAGAATTCAGTTCAGTCCTCGCTAGAATCTCTTCTGTAGACAGAGTGGCGCATGTCTCAACGCGATAGTCACAGGTGACATATTCCTCAAAACGCAAAGCGCTCTCTGTACCCAGTCTTTCAGATAATTTCTGATCAATATGACGTCAGAGGCATTGGATGGTGTTACGTGATATGTTGGTAGAACTGAAATGCGCTCTGCCCTCATTTCGTTCAACTAAAACAGGTTAGCATTGGGTCCAATGGCGCTTCAGCGGGGGACTTAAAAACGATTCGTACAACCGAACAGTTAGCTTAACTAAAGTTCGTGGTTGCGGTAATTTACAGTATACGGCAAGGATGAGTGATAAATAGAGGCCGCATTTTTAGGCATTAAAAAGCGCGTTTAAGGCGCAGGAAATAGGCAGGTAAAACAACGTTTTAGGCCTCGAACGTCGTAAATATAGGCACAATGAATTGTTACATAAATTCAAGTAACTTCAAACTAAAAACGTGGGCAACCTATATTTGCAATATTGTTTATTTCATGGGGTTTAACGTTCCAAAGCTACCACATGATTATGAGGGACGCCGTGGTAGAGGGCTCCGGAAATTTGAACAACCTGGAGTTCCTAACGTGCACCTCTGTCAAAGTACACAGAGTTCAAGTAATCCGCCTCCATCGAAAATATGGCCGCCGTGGGCCGCATTCAATCCCGCTTTCTTCGGGTCAGCAGTCGACTACCGTAACCACTAGGCCACCATGGAGGGTGTGCATCTACAATAAGAAAGCAATGAAATTCATTGTTTATGATGACACAAAGGCGCCAACAGTAGAACATAGCCGTACAATTGTCCTTTCTCCCGCATGGTTCGCAGAACACAGTCCTTACATTTATTCTGTAGCATGGCGAGTTAAGCGCCCACTATCGAAGCACCGCACTTCTGGGTCTATTTCTTTTTGGCGCGGCTGCGAAGGGCATCGGTGAAAAAGACATCTCTAACCACATCTTAACGTGATTCCCTGTTCACATGGGTCATTTTGAAGGAGGCCCCACCAACCTCAACGAGCTGGCCCACTCCAAGGCGCGAGGTATGACGTTCCGCGCCCACGGAGGTTCTCCCCAGCCCACGACGTTGCACAATAGAGATCAGTCCACCACATACAATGAAATTACGCAGCACTTCTACCTAGGCAGGAGGGTCTACCCCCCTCCTCACAGAAAACTACACAGAGCCCAGGCCATGACGCTTAGACTCCTGCAGACTGATTCATATCCAAATCTGGCCTTGTTTCACAAAATTTACCCGGATACTTACACTAGCAGCTCGTGTCCCCTTTGTGGGGAAATAGCTAACTTAGAGCATATGCTCTGGCGATGCCCCTCGTTACTGGGCAGTGAACAAGCCGACCCAGCCAAGTGGAGCTCCGCCATCAGAAGCCCCAACAAGGGGGATCAGCTTTGGGCCGTCCAGAGAGCCCACGATGCGGCGTTCAGGCTAAGCCTGCCCGTCCCAACGTGGGAGAAGCCCACTGCGCGCTAGTCGCGTCTATCAGGACTATATTTAATAAAGTTCCACCATCCATCCATGCGAAGGGCAGAGCAGCAGCAGATAGTCAGGCCACTAAAAAACTGGAATGGAGAGATGCCTCGTATTGGCCGGGTCGACTCGCGTAGGGGCAATTTCTTGGTGAAACCTCGAAAAATCAAATTACAAACAAAACAAAAGCTGCGTGCACACCACACAATAACACCGAAGCTGTTTAAGCTGTTGGTAACTTGGCAACCAATACAAGTGCACTTGCGAGGAACCCACTACGCTATAAATCATTGTAATTTTACTGAGACCCCGAGGAAATGGATCATGCGTTTATGGGCTTCCTTGGCAACCAATACAAGTGCACTTGCGAGGAACCCACTACGCTATAAATTATTGTAATTTTTGAGAAGTAGGGCAGCAGGCACTGTGCCATTTTTCGTCATTCTACGGAGAGCCGCGGTACCTGCTAAACGCATGTAAGGCATTATGCGCACTTTGTTCATGCTGTGCCTGATGACGACGAAGAATTATGGCAGAGCCCTTTGTAATGGGTTCGAAGCATTAACAACCTACTCGTTGCGCAATTCGCATTCTAGGACGCCTGGTTACAGAATTCGCGTTGTGCGACGCTTGGTGCTTATTTTACTTTTCTACGACGCTATATTGCATATGCTAATGTGGTTCCTTCCCGACATGAAGCCTGTATAGGACCTTTTTGCAAAGCACCGGCATGGCTCAGAGGTTGAATACTGGGCTCCCACGCAGAGGGCGCAGGTTGGAACCTCGTTCCATTCTGCAATTTTTTTTATTTCGTTTTTCTTTTTGTTATTTCGAGCGATACTGGTTACGGACACCGGCGGCGGCGGCAGCGGCGGCGGCGGCGGCGGCCGACAACTACGGCGCCAAGAACGGCCGGTGAAATGATCTCATAACCGTTTGCGCTGTAAAAGATACAAGCGACCGATAGAAAGATAAGAAGAAAGAAAGACAAAAGTAAGGAGAAACAATGAAGGCCGCCCAGCTGCGCTCTTCCTTCAGGCTTTGCGCCATTAGTGCGAAGATGCCACTTTTTTTTTCTTTCTACCTTGCTCTCTGCGGTTTTGCTATCGCCCACCGCTCGCGCCATGTCAGCGAGGCCACGCATGCTGGCGGGCGCGTCCAATTTCACTGCTGCTAGTGGTTGTTTTCCGGACGTTGGCTGAACTAGAACACTAGGTTAGACAGCATAGAGTTCCGAAGAATCGGTAACATGAATAACACTCTCAAACTGCCCACAAAAGCGATACTTGAGTCTAAGTAATGTTCATATAGGCGTGACTTTAAAATAGGCATTTATAGGCATTTAAACACAAATGCCATAGCAGGGCTGGGCAAAGATACTTTCGAAATTGTATCGCGATACGATACAAGATACTCAGGCAAGAAGTATTGGAAATACAGATACAAGATACTGCCGAAAAAATTGTATCCCATATGATACTTGGCAATTGTATCTTAAGATACTTCTATACATTCTCAAATTTGTTATTATAGACCCACACAATGTAGCAGCAAGCGCCTATGCACGAAAATGTCTGTTTGAAAATTTTTAAACTGTGACCTATTTTGTTTCACTCGAATGAAATGTCTGTTAGTATCTCAAGAGATTTGCCCTTCTTGCCCAACGTATACATTAGTTTCCTTCCAAAATAACTTATTGGAGTTCGTTTTAGCTTCTTCACAGGACAACTCATTATCAATTCGCTGACAGCGGTACTTGCTTGTCATTTTTGCAATTGATGGGAGTCACTGTACAGCTTGCCTACCATCTAGCGGGTTGCCATATAATCACAATAACTTCAATGAGAAGATAAGCCTTCGCACGACGGCGCAAATACCGGTATGGACTTTTACGTTGTCCGTAAAACACCGTTTGCACAGTACCGTATATCCAGACAGGGGTACTGCAGAAACAACACTCGTAGCGACATTTTTTTCGGGGGGCGGGGGGGGAGGACGCTTGGCAGGGGCGTAGGCAGAAATGTTTTTTGGGGGGGGGCACCTCCTTGATCTGTAGTGGGGACGAGCAGGCAGATGTGGTCGAGTGTCATTTTCTGCTCTGTATGCTATGGCAAAAAAAAATTTCGGGGGGGGGGGGGCACGGGCCCGGGTGTGCCCTAACGTGGCTACGCCCCTGACGCTTTGTATATAGTAAGGGTTTGAGACCTTTCGCTAACGGTCCAGCCCGCACACATGACCGTCTTCGTACCATTAGTTTTAAATGCGAATGCATTCCTTAGTCGGGGCATGTCAGGCGTCTGTCGGTTCCCGCGCGCCGGCAGGTGTTTTCTCTCCACCCTCCCTCCCTCTACCATAGCAACACCTGCGGGCGCGCGCGCTTATCCTCGCCCCTACCAACCGGAGCAGGTGGTGCGGGCGGAGAGTGAGTGGAGAGGAGGAGCGCGCTCTGGCGTGTGAGGGCGCTCGCATCGGGGGGGGGGGGGAGGTGATTCTTAAAAGGAAGAAGGAAATGAAAATGGAAATTGGGTGTGGAGTGCACGAAAACTGTCTCTCAAGTGAGGACACCTCAACCGATACACTCACGGGGGATTGGGGATTAAAGGGACAGTGAGAGTGAAAAGAGTATGGTAAAAGAAGAAAAACAAAGGTATGAGTGAAAAAAAAACAGTGAGGGGGTGGGGGGGCAGGAGAACAGGCGTCCGAGTCACCGTGGTGAGCGGCTAGAAAATTCGTTCGACTAGGCCGGCATCCTCGAGAAAAGCTAGTAGGGCCGCAAGGGCTGATCGGCGACGGTGTACGTGGCCGGTGGGATCGAGCAAGTCCTGTAGGGTCGCACACGGCAGTCCGACGAGGCGGTACTTCATGGCGAGCCGCTTCCGCGCAGTGTTGAGAGACGGACAGTCAAACAATAGGTGGCGCAGGGTTTCGATGGCGCCGCAATCGGTGCAGTTCGGTGCAGCGGCGCCGCGAAGACGATGCCTGCGTTCCGCGGGCCACACAGAACCGGTCCCTCAGGGCAAGAAGAAGCGCGCGGCTCGCGGCGAGTGAAACCAGTGGCTGGGATGGGAGGAGGGGGGTGTCCGGAGGCGACCCGTGCGTCAGGATGCTCGCGCACCAGCTCCCGGCGAAGGTTGTTGCGTGCCGAGTCGAACGAGCTGGCGTAATCCGTCAGCGAAGTCTCGGCGGAGTGTGCTCGTTTTGAGAGTTCGTCTGCAGCCTCGTTGCCCGCGATGCCGACGTGTGAAGGGAGCCACTGAAGGACCACATCACAGCCTCGTTCCTGGAGGGCCAGCAGGCTGAGAGCGGCACGCTGAGCAAGAAGGGGGCCTCGTTCCTCCCTCGCGAGCTGGCGGAGTGCAGGTTTCGAGTCGCAGAAGATTGCTGCACTCGTGACGGCCGGCGAATCGCGCAGGAGGTCTGCAGCCAGCTGGAGCCCGACTAGCTCAGCTGTTGTTGAGGATGCACAGTATCGCAAGCGGCACTGTCGTTCCGAGCTGAGCTGAGGGGCTATGCAGGCGGCCGCGGCTGAGCGATCCTGCAGGACGGACCCATCGGTGAACACCTGCGTCCTTCCGGCCAGGTCCTCATACATCCGCGCCGCGGCCTCCTGAGCAATGGCACTGATGGGGGTGTGGCGTTTGGATCGAATGCCCGGCAGGTGCAAGTTCACTCGAAGGGGCACTCGACGGTGAGGGGGTGGCCAGCGCGAAAGGCGTGCGGGGTCGTCAGCCACAACACCGTCGTACACGTCGATAAGTTGGCCGACACGTGAGTTTGGCACAGCACGTAACCGCGAGAGGAGGGGACCTGCATCAGGCGCTCGGTGGAGACGCTGCAAGTGGCACAATGCGCGCAGGTCCGCCGTGAGCGACGCAGGCCACGCACGAGCCTCCGCGAGGGTCTCGGCCACACGAGAGCCACGAGGCATTCCGTGACACATGCGGATGACTCGGCGGTGGTCCTTGTCGATCAGTCGCCACTGTGGCGCCTGGAGTTTGCAGATCGGCAGTGCGTAGTGGATGGCAGACAGAGCCATCGCCTCGTAGATGGTGCAGGCGAAGGCAGCGGGGCAGCCGTTGCCGCCTGCGAGTAGTTGGCGCACGGCCGATTCCACGCGACGCGTCGTCTGTCGTACACGTCGCACCGCCGGGAACCATCGGAGGCGATTGTCTATCGTCAGGCCGAGGTAGCGGACGTTGCTACTCCAAACTATTGGTGCACCATTCCAGCTGAAGGCACGGAAGACGTCGTCGGCTTCAGCACGAGGGTGGACGACTAGGGCCTCGGTTTTCGGCGCCGAGATCGCGAGGCCGATGTTTCTCACGAAGGCGGCCACACATTGGAGGGCCTCCTGCATGCAAGCGCGCACCACCGAGCACTTTCGGGTCGGGACACGCACATACAATGCGACGTCATCAGCGTACACCACTGCGCGAACAGGGAACACAGCCGTTTCTGGTAGGCACTTGACGAGCGGCGCGAGTACCAGATTAAACAGAAACGGGCTGAGGACGCTGCCCTTGTGGGACGCCACAGCTGACAGATCGCGGCGCACTTGTCGCCCCGCCCACGCGCACAGTAAACGTTCGGTCAGTGAGGAAGGCCTGAACGTAGTTCAAGAGTTTGCCCTCAACACCTAGCGCGCGCACAGGCACTGATGATAGACTGAGTGGGGGAGCGAGTCGAACGCCGACTTTATGTCAAGAGGAGTAGGATGGCCATTTCTCCATCGTGAAGGGCCTGCTCGAGGGTGCTCACGACTGCAGCAATGCAGTCGATGGTCGCGCGATGTGGCCGGAATCCACACTGCTCTGGTGGGAAAGCGTTGCGCACCTCCGCGATCCACTGTAGCCGGCAAAGAGCCATCTCCTCCATAGTTTTGCCCGCCACAGAAGTGAGGAGAGATGGGCCTGTATGACGTCACCGATCGCGGCGGTTTGCCTTGTTTGAGGACAGGAATCACAGTCGCGGAACGCCATTCTTCCGGGAGGACAGCACTGGAGAAAACTCTGTTGAATGCATCCAACAAGAGTGGGCGCTGGGAGGCATCCAGGTTTCTCAACAGCTGATGTAGTGATTTTGTCCGCTCCAGGGGCGCTGCGCTTGCGCTTTCTGAGGAGAACCCGTTCCAGCTCGTAGAGGGAGAAGTCCTCCTTGCAGAGAGAGCGAATGTCAGCTGAGGTGATGGGATCCACGGGAGGCAGGGGAGGGGCGGGGGTGCGGCGTTTGTCGTGACACCGCCAGCGCTCCCCGCTCTAGGAGGGGAAGGAGGCGCGAAAGAGGCGGCAAGCAGTTCAGCAAGCTCCCTTTCAGTGATGCCCTGCGCAACGGCTATGGCGAGCACTGGGTAGCACGACACTTTCGGGTTTATCAGGACGCGCATGATGTGCCAGCCGCGGCGACGTCGGCGTGGGTCACTCAGAGAGGAACAGACGCCCGTCCAGCTGCGGTCGCGTAGACGCTGCGCGTGCCGCCGGCACACAGCGTCGAGTCGGTTGTACTCTGTCCATGCGCCGGGGACCGAGGAGCGCAGCGCCCGCCGCTGTGCTCGTTGGCGCACTGCGCGGAGGTTGAGCAGCTTGATGTCAGGGCAGGGCGTGCCGGCGGGAACAACACAGCGCGTTGTCGCACGCTCAGCACAGTCCGCGATGCGCGAAAAGAAATCATCACTGCTCTGCACGCTCGCGCACAGGTCACGGAAAAGTGGCCACCGTACAACACTGTATTCACGAACGGCACCACGGCTGGGGTGGCACGGAAGGAGTGTGATCGGGTAGTGATCAGAACCAGCAGTGTCAGCGTGGCGTTTCCATTCGTAGGAGCAGCGTTCTGACACCAGCGCCAGGTCAATTACTGTCGAGGCCGCACTGCGACGGAAGAAGGTGGGTTCCCCGGAGTTTAGTACGAGGAGTCCCACCGAACTGATCGCGTCGCATAGGTCCCTACCGCGCGCATCCGTGGTACGGCAACCCCAGCTGACGTGGTGCGCGTTGAAGTCTCCACACAGTACGTGGTCACGCGCGAGCACGGCGACAAGGCGCGGCACAAACGCGCAGCTGGCCGCGACGACTGGGCGCACATAAACACTCGCGACAGAAGTGTCCACGCCGTCCACACGGACTGTGGCAGCAACGCACTCACTCGTCGCACAGCATAAATGTTCTGTGGGGACAAGCGCATGAGCGAGTGCGTCACGAATGTACAAACCGGCGCGCGGCTTCCCGGGCGGGTGGGCGGTGTCACAGCACGGCGCATTATTGCACTCAGCCAGCGCACACTGCGTGGAACTGCTGTAGCCGATGTAGCCGGGCAGCGAGACATCCTCCACGCGAACATACGTCTCCTGCAAAGCAAGGACGTCGTAGTCGCGCAGGGGAAGGATCGCTGCGAGCTCTGCTTGTCGGCGACGCAGTGAACGGCAGTTCGACTGCAGTATGCGTGGCCTAGACTCGTGTCGATCACTCGCCATCATTTGTTAACGCAAGGTGGGTGGCCAGCGCTGCAGCACAGAGCGGGCGAACGGGGCAGCCGAGAGGGAGAAAATCCATAGCGGCTGTCAGCGCTGCCGAGAGCACAGCGATCACAGAGTTCTCTTGTCTGATGGCGGTTTGTGAGCTCTTTGCAGACGGAAGACCAGCGGCCGCCGCAGTACGAAAAGTTCTCGCAAACCAGGGGTGGGCACGGGACATGGTGGTAGAGCCGCGTGTTGCTGGGTCTCCTGTATTCTGTCCACGCGCGATAGCGAGCGCCTCACGGCGCGAGATTGGGAGCGACGATTCGGCGCGCACTTCCAACAAGCGCCGCTCTTCCTGCCAACGAGGGCAGCGGGGCTCGGTAGCAGGGTGAGCTGCGCCACAATAGAAGCACCTCGCCTTCTTCGCGGTGCACTCACCGAGGGAGTGCGGTCCGCCACAACGCACACATCGCCGCTCAGACGTGCACGTTACGTCCGTGTGCCCATAGCGTCCGCAGAGCTCACACTGGGTTGGTCGTGGACGGCGAGCACGCACGGGCCGGCGCTGTTTGAAAAGTTCCACATCAGGGGGAGCCTTGTTGCCGGCGAAGCGCACAATACGTGGCGACCAGAGCGAGAGCACTGAAGGACAGGCAACCGTGACGCGATGTTGGGGCGGATGGAATCCTCGTCTAGCGCGGGGTCGACGTTATAGATGACGCCGCTGCAGGTGTTCGTCGACGCCTGCTTCGCGCGCATAGCAATGCCGCAGATGTCAGCCACAGCGAGCAAGGGGTCGAGTGGAGGTTCCGGCGGTGACGTCGACCGCGACGACGTTGCGACCGAAATTTACGCGGACGCGACTGACGCCCTCCAGAGGAGCCAAACAGGAGGAGATGGCTTCTGTGTGGCTGTTCGGAAAGTTTCTCTCCTCACAGCCGGTCTGTAGAGTACCGTCTCCAGCTGGGTGCCGGGGCATGTGTGCCGTGGGGGCCGGGGGCGTGGGTCGCTGGCAGCGGGCTTCTCAGCACGCTGAGACCGACGCCCGGTGTTGATGGGAACACTTGGTGCGCAAAGCCTCTGTAGCGCTCGGGGCTCCAGTGGGGGAGAGGGCGGGGAAATCTTCAGCCGTCAGCTGTCCCAGCACGCGGCTGGCGCGAGGGAGTGGGGAGGAGGGCACGCCATTCAGGGGCTCCTTTCCCTCAAGAATGGGCAATGGCTCGCCTGACCTTGCTGTGCACGTGTGAAGCGGGAGCTGGGTTACCTGGAGTCAGCTGTGCTTCCTCCGTGACGTCAGCAAAGGGGGAAAGGGGCCTGTGGGCGCTCGTGTGGCTTCATTCAACGAAGCTGATGAGGCAGTGATTTCTTCGCTCCCCCCTGCGATGGGAGGGGGAGGGTTCTTGTTTGACAAGGGGCATTGTCCCTCCTGGTTCCCCTCTGGAATGCCAATGCGGTCGTTACCCTCCTGATCCACCGTGACTTGCTCGCTGGAATCTGCCTCGGCGTTAAAATGGCCGACTTGGGAGGGAGGACGAGCCAAGATGGCAGCAGCGTCTTTCTCGACTGTGGAGGAACGGCGCCCGTGGAGTTGAAGGGCCGGGGCTGGATGGCGGTTCGGGCGCCTGGTTGGTGGAGCCTGGCACAACAGTGGCGGGTCGTTTGTACCTGCGTGGCTGAGCAAGACTCTTGCGAACCTTGCGAGGACGGCGGCGAGGTGACAGCGATTTTTTGGCGTCATCTTGCCGGAGGAGGTTGTTTGCCTCCCGAAGAAGAAGTTCAAACGCTCGAGAGCGCCTAGAGCTACAGCTCATGGTGATTTCCGACAGGGAGCTTGGCGGAAAGTTGTCGTCCATCACAAGGAGTGTCGAGGGACAGGGAGGGAATCGGCTGGTGGGGCGTAATAAAAAAACATGATATAAAAGAAAAGGCCGATCGAAAAAAAAGGGTTAGGCGGACCTACATCGCCCTACTTAATCCCCAATGAGGGTTGGACCCGGGAGAGCAGAATAGATAAGTAAATCAAACGATAGAGGAGGGGGTAAGGAGATCATAACTGTGGATGAAAAATAAACAAAAAATAAAAATTCGGCAGATCCCACGTACCGTAGGAGTCGATGTTATGCGAAGCGTGCGGCGGGTAGGTGACTGTGGCGTAACTTTTTTTACTGAGCGACACGTTCCAAAATGATGCTAAAGATTCATATAAATTTTATACGCACACTTATATATGTTGAAGAGCCGCATAAGTGTTATATAACCAGTTGTTTACGGTCGGGTAACGCTGCCAATGGCAACGTGGGTATTACCAACACCAGAAGCGGTAAGCTGATATGTAGTGCTTATACGTGTCCCGAGAACGCACGCACGTTTCACGAACCAGTGTGCATGTGTGCAAGAAGTTCTTGGCAGTTCTTGAACATGGTCATCATCACCGTGATCAGTGAGCACCAGCAGCTGGCCATGACTTGTTATAGGATCCGGTCGTGATCTTGGTGACGAGGAGTCCATGTGTAGTGAAGTATGTGGTGTAGAGCTGTTGGAATCCGTGGATGCTTCGGTCATTTCGTCGACAAATTGTCTGTCGACAGAGCTGGCGACATGTCGGATCCTGAAGCCACCCCATCGCGTTGGTGAGGTATAGGCCGTCGAGGCTGGTAGGCCTAGATAGTGCTACGTAGGCCGACATCAGTGGATGGTATTTGTCGTATTCGTAGACTACCTGGGCGTATGTGGCCTACGTAGCGTAGTCTACAAAGCGGCTGTCAATCACTCTGGCATCATCCTCGGTCAACATGAGGCCATCGTCCAGCCTCGTAAGAAATGAAGAGGACACTGCGTCGTTCTAGTGGACGAAGTGCACTTTACGGTGCGGTGATGTGGATATCATATTGTCACGTTTAATACAAAGGCGACGTGCACAAGGCGGCGATACAAGGCCCCAAGTCCCGAACGGGGTCGGCACAGCACAGCCAAAACAAAGGCACTGGCGCGAGAGCTACTGCGTCTTCGTCTGCCTCTTTCTCGCTGGCATATTAAGCGCGTGGCATTGCCCCTCCTCCCGCAGGAGCATCGCCTCGATGCTCAACGAAGCATTCACGGTAAACATAAACGAAAACCTAATGTCATCAATGTCACAATGTGTAGTATGGTTTTAACCGCACCACGTGCACAATCTCGGGTCGTGGCTGTCGGCGTCGTGGTGATTGGCTTCCGTCCGGAAGGACTTCGTAGTTGACGTCGCTCACTCGTCGTAGCACTTTGTAAGGGCCGAAATACCGACTGAGAAGCTTTTCAGAAAGACCTTTGCGGCGCACGGGGGTCCATACCAACACTTGGTCACCCGGTTGGTAATCGACTTGTCTGTGGCGGAGGTTGTAGCGCCGTGTGTCGACGTCCTGTTGTTTCTTAATGTTCACGCGGGCCAGTTGGCGTGCTTCCTCGGCTCGTTGCACAAACACTCAGCATCTTCGTCAAGATTGTCGATGTTGTCAATGTCGCAGGGGAGCATTGCATCCAACATCGTCTGAACATCACGACCGTATAGGAGACGAAACGGCGTGAAGCGTGTGGTCTCTTGCGTAGCGGTATTGTACGCGAATGTTACGTAAGGCAGCACCTCATCCCACGTCTTGTGCTGTACGTCTATGTACATAGACAGCATATCAGTTATCGTTTTGTTCAGCCTTTCGGTCAATCCGTTTGTCTGTGGGTGATAGGCTGTTGTCTTGCGATGCGTGGTGCAACTTAGCTGAAAAACCTGCTCAAGGAGCCTTGCCGTAAACGCCGTACCTCGGTCTGTGATGACGCAGGATGGAGCGCCGTGGCGTAGTACAACGCTCTCTGTGAAAAACTGAGCGACTTCGGAAGCTGTGCCTTTGGGAAGAGCCTTCGTTTCAGCGTAGCGGGTTAAATAATCTGTAGCGACGATTATCCACTTGTTTCCCGAAGACGACAAGGGAAACGGGCCCAGGAGGTCCATGCCGACTTGATCGAAGGGTGTTCTGGGTGGCTGGATAGGGTTAAGTAACCCCGCAGGCTTAACAGATGGGGACTTTCGGCGCTGGCATTCGCGGCAGGCTTGAACGTATTGTTTAACGCAAGCGGCAAGTTTCGGCCAGTAGTATGACTTGCGTACCCTAGCGAGGGTTCGGGTGATGCCCAGGTGGCCAGATGAAGGTTCGTCGTGGCAGGCAAATAGAATTTCGTCACGAAGCCCTGCTGGAACGACCAATAGATAAGTTTTGTTGCTGGCAGCAGCGTTCTTCTTGTACAACACGCCCTGTCGCAAACAAAAGGATGACAATCCGCGGGCGATATTCGGGGGCAGAGATACGTTGCGGCCTTCTAGATGTTCCATTATAGGTCGCAATCCAGCGTCTGCTCGCTGCCGTGTAGCTAAGTCTGTTATGCTTACGGCTCCAAGAAAATGGCAGTCATCTTCGAGGTGTTGAGCGGGAGGTTCAACTGGCGCGCGTGATAACGTGTCTGCATCTTCGTGTGCATGACCTGACTTATACACGATAGTGACGTCGTACTCCTGCAGACGTAAGCTCCACCGTGCTAGTCGTCCGGAAGGGTCTCGTAAGTTCGCGAGCCACCACAGCGAGTGATGATCCGTCACTATCTTGAATGGGCGGCCATAGAGGTACGGTCGAAATTTAGCAAGTGCCCATACGACGGCAAGGCACTCCTTCTCCGTGGTACTGTAGTTGGACTCCGGGCGTGATAGGGTGCGACTTGCGTAAGCGATGACTCTTTCAACTCCCTCCTGCCGCTGCACGAGTACCGCGCCCAGACCGATGTTACTGGCGTCGGTGTGAATTTCTGTTTCGGCTTCCTCGTCGAAGTGCCCAAAAACAGGAGGTGATGCCAGGCGATGGCGAAGCTCGGTGAATGCAGTTTCTTGTTCAGAGCTCCAAACGAATGGTGTGTCGGCTCTAGTGAGTCGAGTAAGTGGTTCGGCAATTTTCGAAAAATTGCCTATAAAGCGCCGGTAGTATGCACATAGCCCAAGGAACCGCCGAACACTTTTCTTATCGGCAGGAGTCGGGAAGGCTGCTACAGCGGTGGTTTTCTCGGGGTCAGGACGAACGCCTTCCGCGCTCACAAGATGCCCAAGGAACTTCAGTTCTTCGTAGCCAAAGTGGCATTTCTGTGGCTTCAACGTCAGGTTAGCCGACCGGATTGCCTCGAGTACTTGTCGTAGTCGCTTCAGATGTTCGGAGAAGCTGGCTGAAAATACGACCACGTCATCTAAGTAGACAAGGCAGCTTTGCCACTTTAAGTCGGCTAACACAGTGTCCATCATGCGTTGGAAGGTAGCTGGCGCAGAGCAGAGACCAAACGGGAGCACTCGAAATTCATAGAGGCCATGCGGCGTGACAAAGGCTGTTTTTTCACGGTCGCTTTCATCAACCTCGATTTGCCAATAGCCACTCTTCAAATCAAGGGAAGAAAAATACTTCGCTCGCCGTAGCCGGTCAAGAGAGTCATCAATACGCGGCAGCGGATAAACGTCTTTTTTTGTGACGTTGTTGAGCTTTCTGTAATCGACACAAAAGCGAAGCGTACCATCCTTCTTCTTGACCAGGACGACGGGTGATGACCACGGACTGTTCGAAGGCTGGATAACGCCATCGTCGATCATTTCCTTGACTTGCTCCTTAATGGCTGCGCGTTCTTTCTGCGAGACACGGTATGGCTGTTGGTGGATAGGTCTTGCGTCATCGTAAGTGATTATCCTGTGCTGCGTGATTGGCGTCTGACTCACTTTAGACGATTGAGCAAAGCACGTCCTGAATTCAAGTAACAGCTCTCGCAAGGCCTTCTTGTGCTCTTCTGACAGTGCGTTGTTGATGTCAACATCTGTTACGGCTTGTCCATCGCGGCTACTGTCTTCACACGTAAAACACTCAATGACGTCCTCCAAGGCTTCAGCGTAGGCGACGGCAGTGCCACGGAACAGGTGACGATGCTCATTTGTGAAATTCGTGATAATGACCTCGGCTTGACCGTTCCTAATGTCAACGATGCCTCGTGCCACAGAAATTCCAAGCGCCAGCAACAGGGAGACGTTGCACTCTGCCAGTGTTTCACCATCACTTGTTCCTTCGGAAGACACCTGAATCATGATACTTGCACGAGGTGGTATTGTCACACTGTCGTCGGAAACACGAAGGGCGGCTGTACGGCGGCAGGTGTCCTTTGACGTAGCCTTGACTGTAGAAAAGGAAATGCAGCGTCTGCGTAGGTCGATTATGGCACCGTATTCCCGAAGAAAGTCCATTCCGAGAATTAATTCGCGGGAGCATTCGCGTAGCACGAGGGAGCTGACCAAAAACGTGGAACTTCGTATTTGTAGCCTCGCAGTGCACACACCAAGCGGCGTGACAACATGTCCTCCAGCAGTGCGTACGTGGGACCCTGTCCAAGGCATGATAACTTTCTTCAGTAGGCTGGCCAATTTTCCGCTAATAATCGAGTAGTCAGCGCCAGTATCTACTAGAGCAGTTACATTCCGACCGTCGATAAGCACAGGTATGTCCATTGAAATGTCGCCAGGCTGGGATACATGCGTCGTCGAATTTCCGTCGGTCCGATGTCTCGTCGATTGGAGGTCGAGGTCTTCATCACGTCGATAATCAGCGGCCTCGCCTCGAAAGGTCGCTGGCGTCAGTTTTCCAGGTGAGGGCTCGGAGATCGTCCTTGCGGCATCCGACGCCTGTTGCCCGAATAGGATGGCGACCGTGGTGATGGTGAACGCGACTGACGCCTGGGTGGTGGACGCTGCCGAGCGATAAAATCTTCAATTTCGGGTGGTCGCTGTCCGAACCGGGGACGAGGTGAATTGGCAGGAAAACCCTGAAGGCCAAGTCGCCGGTACTAGCACTCTCGGTACACGTGACCCGCCTCACCACAGTGGTAGCAGAGCGGTCGTCGGTCCGGCATGCACCAAATGTCGGATTTACGCGCTGCGGGCCGAGTGTCCTCAAAATAAGGAACCGCCTGTGCAGACTGAAGTGTGGCATACGGGGTTGCTGCCGATAGCGGTACTGTTGCGGGTGAGATGTGTCCGAATGTGTCGGCATAACTGGCGTGCTGGAAGCCGCTCACCGGAGGTGGTGTCACCGACGACGGGACGGTGCGTCTCAAAGCGTCGGCGTAACTCACACGTCGAGGTTCACTTGAAGGTGCGAACGCCTGAAGTGGTGCAGGAACCTGAACAGGTGCTTCGCGACGATGCGCTCCGAGCGCATGCTGCTCTTCTTCGCGTATGATGCTGGCGATGCAGTTAGTGGTAGGCTGCTGCTGCGCCTGGTGCAACTGTTGCAGTTCGTCGCGGACAACCGAACGTATAAGCTGCCGAAGCGTTTCCACGTCAGTCGGGAATGATCCTAGGCTGGTAGTATAGGTAGCATTCACTTGCCGATCATACTGGTTCCGCTGCTGCAGCGCCTTCTCCATGGCGACGGCTTCAGTGAGGAACTCCGCAACCGTCTTCGGCGGACTACGAATGAGTCCACCAAAGAGCTGCTCTTTCACACCTCGCATCAAGTGTCGCAGCTTCTTGTCTTCCGGCATGTTTGGATTGGCTCGGTTGAACAGATGGACCATATCCTCCACGTACATAGCCACACCTTCATTAGGCATCTGAATGCGGGACTGGAGGGCCCATTCAGCTCGCTCTCGACGATCAGGGCTGGAGTACGTCTCGAGGAGCCTGCGACAGAACTCGCGCCATGATGTTAGGAGGCCCTTGCGGTTCTGGAACCATGTACGAGCACCATCCAGAAGACTGAAGTAGACATTCCTGAGTTTCGCGTCTTCGTCCCATCCATTGAAATCCGCTACGTGCTCGAACTCAGCCAGCCAGTCTTCCACGTCTTCAAAAAGACCACCACGGAAGGGACTCGGCACGCGCGGTTTTTGCAGTGTGTAGTAAGCGGGTGCACCTGCAGCTGCAGCAGCAGGGATGGCAGCAGGGGTGAGCGCAGTAGTATCCTCCATACCTGTCGACGTTGAAGTTGTACAGCAGGGCACAATCTCGGGGGCCAGTCCCAGAATTCTCCGGCTAGCACGGTGTACTGGCGTAAGTTCCGGTTTCTGGTTCGCGTTCCTGCTACTGGAAGGGGTCTGTTGCATAGGTGAGATTACCCAGCGCCTCCACCAATAAAATGTCACGTTTAATACAAAGGCGACGTGCACAAGGCGGCGATACAAGGCCCCAAGTCCCGAACGGGGTCGGCACAGCACAGCCAAAACAAAGGCACTGGCGCGAGAGCTACTGCGTCTTCGTCTGCCTCTTTCTCGCTGGCATATTAAGCGCGTGGCAATATGTAACTTTCGTTAATGTATTCCTCCGGGGTCCAGCAATGCTTCAATATAGCTGGCTGAATCATAGGAATATAAACGTAATGCTTATTAGACTGCTATAAAAGCGGAGCCAACACTGCAACTACAGACGTTAATCTGATATGACGCCTGTATCATAGGAGTACACATCGTAGGAGTATCATGTAGTGTTTAATGCTTTCTTGTAAAATTAGATAGCCAGCCCCACAACCACAATTGAAGTTGTACCGATATTACGCCTGCGTAGGCTGTTTTTCCAAACCAATTTATAGACCTGGCGTGGCTCAGTGGTAGAATACCTGATTGCCACGCAGAATGCTTGGGTTCGATTCCTGCTGGGATCCTAATTTTCATTCTTTCCATTCATTGAGTCAACGCTGCCGATGCTGGTTTTCTAACGCTCTAGCATTCAGGTTACCAATGTCTGTTCTCGCCGTTCCTGGGTAGATATAAACTGTCAATCACCTGTGGCGCATACCCGTACACCGCGGCCCGTGGTAAACGGGTATGTGCCACACGTGTCTAGTGGAAAGGGTTTGACGACGTACGCGACAGGATTTTAACGTTATTCATGTCATGACCCGGCAATGGTATTCGTCAAATCCTCTTACCCTCCCATGCAAATTTTGGTCTACACCAAGTTAAGGAGGCAATCATGAGAGCACCCAGACGTAGGCGGCTAGATAGATAGATAGATAGAAACGCTCAAAGTGCCAGAGGTTCGCTAAGAAATGCTTCGCATTTAAAAGGAGAAAATGAAAAACTGAGGAGCTAGAAAAACGCGTGCGACCGCGACGGCCACAAGACGGCCACAAGACGCGGGAGCTCGGCGGAGCTCCCGCGTGTGTGAAGAGAGTGTAGCAGAGGGTAGGTGCAGTGCTTCGCCGCTCCTTCTCTCGCCATTCGCTCTCTCTCCTCCCTGTGCCCCACTCTCCCGTCCGCTGGAGTGAAGCGCGCGCCTCACTCTCGACCGTTCGCTGGCTGGGCGCCTCTCAAGGCGATCGCAGATCCTCGTCTCGTCATTAATTTACGCCATTAAAATTACTACGCCGTGTACTCTCGGCGCAAGAAATGCATTCGCATTTTCTCACGATACCTTTCAGGGAGGTGGGGGCATTTCTTTTATTGTCTAAATAAGTATATTCGTGAGCTGCACAGGCATGACTGGTCTCAAGTGCTTCTTTCGTGAGGAACATGTGGTCAACATGAGCTGAAACATAAGCTTTGAACAAAAACTATATATATATATATATATATATATATATATATATATATATATATATATATATATGAGAAAGATTCCTTTCAAACGTTATTTTGTTCAAACTCTCTCCGACCAACTTCACTGGCCCGGCCTTTGCAACTAAATTTCGCTACTGCGGCCCGCTGGCTATAAGCTCAGTTTGAGGCCTCTCGTGTATACGTAGATGACGTAAAACTGCAATGAATTTTCATATTCTACTTATCTCCTGGCGTAAAGGAAGCTTTGTAGATATACACACTAACGTGCAATATTTTTAGCAATCTTGCTTGAACGAGAGTACATGTGTAACACAGAAACATCTGAGACGTATTGTATAGTTCCACAAAGCGTCGCAGGACACCGCCGCTATTCGCGCTATCGCCGCTTATGGGTCCCATTACGTGGCGATTAGTAAAGCAAAAAATATTTAGGAAGCCTAAAACTGGAAAACAAATGTAAATAAAATAGAGAGGTAGTTCTGTATCAAACATTCACATCGAATGAGTACAGAAACACAATACAGACGGCGCCCTTAATAGCTATGAGCATGAATTATCGTCTAATGACCTGTTGAGACAATAGAAAATTCGGTGCTTATGGAAAATTGCCTGAAACGGCTCGTTGGAACGCTCATGAGTAAAACAGATCATTCAGTCAAACAACGTTTCTCGAATCATCTTCCTAACATCTTTAAAATGGCTCCTAATGATTTCCATTATTATAATGCAAACTCAATTTCGCGGTTTAAGCGGTAAGCAGAACGTTTTGTACTATTTACTCAAGGTACGCCCACATAATTATACATTATACATGTGCCTCTTGGAACACAGATACGCTTGCCAGCAGTTACAAGGAGCAGGTCACCTCGCGGCGCATTGCAAACGATGTTCCTGCACGCCGAGGTTCCGCGACACCACGCTGCTAGCACGTGGTAGTGATAAAGACACTAGGGAGATAAAAGAAGCCCTGTTCATCTTAACTGCAAAAGAGGAATGCATCAGCACACCCTCGTTACATTTAACGCAAGCAGAAATAAAATTTCTAGAAAGTGCCGTACGCTGATCTGCGAAAAATTTGTCTGAGCTCAAGATGGCACACGTCATATGCTTGCATTATCTATATTTACTTTTTGCCTACCTTATTCGCACTTTCCCTCCCTTCACCCTATCCCATCTGATTGTTAACCTATATTTGATACTTCGCAAGATGTGAATAAACCAGTTGTAAGTTTGCGCACCACCTGTCCTGTTTCCCTGTATCGACCTACCGTCCTCGTCTCGTCATCTGCAGCACAACAAGGAAACCATGGCACCACTACCAGCTTGAGAAACGGAGCTTGGCCAGCGATTATCGTTTCGCATGGTTGTGTTGCGATAGAAGTATCTTGTATCTTATGATACACGATACAATATCGAATGTACCAGAAATACAGATACAGATACTCTATTTTCGAGACGTATCACGATACAGATACAACATACCCATAGAGTATCTAAGATACATGTATATTCGATACTGCCCAACACTGTGCCATAGATATTCATTTATATGCACTATAAGACACTATAAAAGCTCTTCTTCACATCTCATTCATCCTCATATATCAAACCGGGCGATCGGAGCGCAAGCAACAAAACAGGTATTTGTCTAAAATCGGGTCTCTAGCAACAACATTTTCTTTTGCTGCTAAACGATATAGCGTAAAAGCAAACGCCACCCGGAATCCTTACAAACAATCATAGAAATTACATCAGAAGGGAATTGCCTTAGGTTTAGAGATCTTGATGTAAAACTGATAATGGCGCAGAGTGCATCCGTACGTGAATGTGTGTCTGTGTGTCGGGAGCCAGTACTTATGGGTATGCGGGTCTACGTAAAGAGGCGAATGGGATATTTGGTCATCATATTCACTCCTGGCAGATTACTTCTGTATACACTCTCTGTGATCTAATCATTGATATACAAACAACTTGTTCCTGAAGAGCGTGCAATGCAGGTGCACTCAGAAATAAAAATTTCTGTAGTTCGTATTTTCATATACATATGAATAAGATAAGAAAATGTCACTCTAGAACACAACCGCTATCTTCAATACCGCGACCTTACTCTTCATGTGCTTAAGAGAGCGATTCGTTGGGCAAGTTGGTGACCCATAATGTTACTAACAGCGCAAAAATGGACGAAGGTCCAGGAAGAAAGTGCCCTAGTGCACTTGTGTTACCGCAACACAATGTGGCTTGTGACACGCACGATTGCTAAACTGTCCACGACACTTACAATAGCCGGAAAAGTTGTACAGTGAACCGATAGGGAGGACGTTTTTATTAGTGAAAGAAACAGCTAACAGTAAGTTAGTAAGTTGTATTCCTACCTTGTAAAGAATTTCCGTTTATGCTGAGTTCGCCATTTGCTGTCCAACTCCCGGCAAACTATGTACAGTTGCGCAAGGCACACTGTGTATTCATCACAATATTGTGAAAACAACGAAGTTCAGTATGTCCCAGACATATTGTATAGACTTTTTCTAGCCTGATGTGTAGAGCTTAATAACTACTGCAAGGTTTTCTCACTACACAATGCGCAGTCTCTTTATTATTTCAATGTGAGCTATGAGAACAAGGTAATACATACCCTCATGAGGTTTCGGAGGGGGAGGGATCTTTTGTGGCAGCGTTGGTGGGGCTGAGTTGAAGGAAGAGAATAATTCCAGAACTATGACTATATTGTGGCAAACACATGCACCACAATGCATTTACTGAAACGCATCAGATAATTTCGCACCATTCCAAATCTTCTATCTCTGTCTATGACAATAGTGTCGGAAGGTCGCGTGGCTTTCTTTAGTTTTTCTTCCGCAATTTGTTATGCTAGCGCTGGGACAGTCAGTATTCGCAGTCATTTCGGGATACGTATACATGTTTCAAAATGCGCGTTGCACAATGTTTCACATTCCAATTAATAGAGAACTGTTTGCTTCAAAATATAAGACAAATTACTATCACTACATCGCTATCTTTGTGTTATTGCCTAACGTCTTGTTATCGGTATCAAGTAGCCTGGGAACACTATTTCTTTTGTAAGTTTTGTAATGTGGCACGTTAACTCATGGTGTTCTGGAGCCATGTATATTTTTTGCAAGGTACTAGTTAGAAGAAAAAATTCCTACTGAAAGAAATGCAATAATCCAGGCACGCTTTAGAAGTTCTTCTGCATAGAAGTGGACGGTATTCTGTCATCCTTGGTGAAGAACTTCTGAACAAACCATTTAGCTATCCTGCACTAAATTGATAAGGCCCTTGTGTAGGATAACGATTATAGATGTGCCTATATTCCACATCTTACATCCCGATAAAGGCCATAACTAAACCCTGCATCGAAGGCATTAGCTTCTCTTAAGCTTATGAAACAAGCTTCAACATATATTTGGAGTGTTTAGCACAAGCGTATGATAGAATAGGACAAGAAGAAACATGCGCGCGCTTTCTGCGGTGCTTAAATTTAGTGGTGTGTTGTATCCACGCTTGTTCCTATATATACCTATAAATTTTGCTACGAAATAACTACTTCTTGCAGTGCTCATCAGTGCACAGCTGTTCCAGTGTAGTTGTGCAGTAACGTCTTCTACAGCTAGTAAAGTATGCAGCAAGACAAAAAAAACAGCAGATCCCTCGCACTGTGCGAACTGAGCTAATACGAAGCATTCAGTCACGAGATGCATGCACCCTATTGTCTCGCTGTCAGGCAAATTAAAACACTCATACCATGAAGGCATTCACTGTTGCATGCACATCATGCATGCACGCGTACAGTCACGAGCGAAGTTTACAGACCACGCCACCAGCAAAAAATGAAAATTTGTTCTGGCACTGCTTCGCAGCGAAGGATTGCTTCAATGTACTTAAAGGGACACTAAAGAGCACAACGATTTTATTGCGATAGCAATTATATGGACAGTCTCGGCTGCAAAATGTCCGTCCCCGTCGCCGTCATTCACCGTATATGTATAAGTATGTATATATATAGAAAGGCCACAAAGAAAAATAATTAAGAAATTCTTTCCGACGCGCGGAATCGAACGGGCGACCTCTCGCTTTGCAGCCCGCCGCGTTAGACGTTAGGCCACGACAGCACAGTCTCTCAGCCAGCTAACGGCGAGCTATTTATATACACCATGTAATTCGGCATGCTTTCTTAGTGGCCACATACATGGCGCGACGTGCGCGCGTGTTGCGCGCTTTAACGATCGTCGCCCCGCCCCTGCGAACTCCTTTGCTGTTCGCTCTACAGGGCGTCGTCGCTTTCGTGCGCTTATCTCAAGGAAAGAAGGGGCGGCCGGTGGGGTGCTTCGCTTCGCTCGCTGCAGCGGCCGCGTTTGCGAAAGGAGCGCGCTGTTCAAACAGAAATAAGTAACAACTGTGACAATTAGTTCGCGCTCGTCTTGTGTGTACCTGTTCGTTTGTTTCGTGCGTCCTGCTTTATGTTTGAGCAGTGCGCTTCAAGTGTCGAGCTGTGACGCATAAGTTCGCGCTCGTCCTGTGTGCGTTCTTTCCGTGCATCCTTTGGGCTCGAGCGATGCGCTGGCAATTTCGAGCTGCTTTCTGTTCTTCGCGTTACATTACAATTTATTGATATCGCAATCTTTGCTTCGCCGTTGCGGCGAAACTGTGACTTTTTTTTCTCGTATTAGTAAACTACTCATTCACGATACCAAAAACACCACGCTTACTGTGCGAAGGTGCTTAGTAAACGATCAAACATGAAAAAAGAAAATGTGGCGGGCGACGCCACCTTCAAGTTTCCGCACCATTCGCCATGACGTCACATATTTTGACGGCGCCTTCTAGATCCTGCGTAGTTTCTAATCGGTAAAAATGAAGTACAGTGTCTTCTGAGGGGATCGTAGGCTTAACATAGCAAGTTTGAGGAAATTTTCTTGGGAGAATGGCCCCAAAATACGATAGATACACTTCGAAATCGGTGACGCCATGCGGAGAGATTTCGGTGGGAAATTTAAAAGTGAATCTTCGAACTTGATTTTCTCGTCTATTAATAAAAGTATGATGGTGAAATTAACGACATTAGAGTTCTCAGAGTACAGTTTATCGATCTATACGAATTCATTGTTTCTGTTTAGTGTCCCTCTAAAGTGTATTTGGGCGTGTTGTTAAAAGAACAGAGGATAACCTTATTTTTAGGTCTGGCGGTCCCATGTCACCAATTTCCTACAGTCTGGGTGTCCTGCCATGTGACTACGTACTTCGTTCTGCCGAGCACCAGGCCGGAAGTGTGCTTGTACCTTTTTTACCGGTAGGTACCGGTGGCAGTAATTCTTTGCCTTTCACAGCAGCGGCGGATGCTCGACTATCTCACCAAGGCTTTGGTGGGTTAAGGGCCAGGGGCCTTTACAGAACCTTATGGGGCCACTTTTGGAGATGAGTCCGCGTGAACAACCGAGCGCCAGGTCGGTGTACTCCTCTTCCCCTTTGGAAAAACCGGTGGGTTTCCGGTCGGCACTGGGAATCGAACCTGGTACCTACCACATTGGAAGCGGATGCTCTTCCATACAGCCACCGCTACGGTGCCCTCATTTTGCATGATTTTTACGTAACTTTCATTGGAGAAGCGTGCGCACTTCGGCTGCATGGATTCACTTTCAACCACCTACCATAGAACCAGTTAGTCTATGAACTTCTGCTCAAGAATGTACATACTGCTATATATACCATGAGAAACAATGGCGACAACGATCGTTGCGGCAGATGACATGGATGTAGTGATAGTTGAGGTCGTAACCTGTCGTTCGTGTTTGTCAAATACAGACGTAATATGATGCACATTTGAGGACACAGGAAGGTAAT
Source organism: Rhipicephalus sanguineus (assembly GCF_013339695.2). NCBI lineage: Eukaryota > Metazoa > Arthropoda > Arachnida > Ixodida > Ixodidae > Rhipicephalus > Rhipicephalus sanguineus. The sequence continues at coordinate 86,222,711 of NC_051183.1, read as the reverse complement.
GAAATGAAGAAGATAATATCACGATAACGCCTTGTCATGTAAGTCATGACGTAGGAAGCATGCATACAATTCATCTCATAATATTGATGTCCATAACTCATAATGTGACGTCGTGTCAATTTTGCCATATATCGAGTTGATGAAACGGGTGCGAGAGCACCAACACCGTGTCATAAACAATCACGTGGATGATTTACATCACACTATTTGGTATGTTATTACCTGTGATTACCTTCGTCGTGCACTCGTGTCATGCTATGCAAAATGTAACATTTCATGTATCAACCTAATGAGACATCCTCGAGAGCAGCAAGGCACTGTCATGCAAATCATGATGTACATGGATGCATAACGTGATTTTCATGTTACGACGTGTTGTTTCTATTCATGGTACACTGTTATGTCATGCCAATTTTAGTATATATCAAGTTATTGAAATGGGCGCGACGGTGCCAGGACAGTTTCATGTAAATCGCGATGTGCACGACATACATAGCATAATTTTCATCTCATGGCCCGTCATTTATGGAGAAAAAGCGGCGGATCACCATAGAGGGCAGTCGCACCTCAGTGTGGCTCCGACAATTTCCGGCCATCGTGCCAGGCGTTTTGATCCTATCCAGATCATTTTTTACGGGTGGCTCTACCACGATGTCTTAAAATTTTCGACAGCCACTTTATTGTGAAACAGGCCAGGGGTGGCCCAGGAGAGCCTTCGAAACCTTCGACCTCACAGTGCACCAACCTAGGCCTGTTAGGCTTAACTCGAGTGCGGCCGCCTGCACGCATTCTCACCGACGGAGAGACCGCCCGACCGTCCACCGCTGCCTTGTCTCCCATCTCCTAGCTGTCCACCGCTATAGAATACACTGTCGAAGGACAGGACAGGACAGGACAGCAACGCCGAGTGGCCTTGCGCCTTGCCGCCGCTGCCACAGATAAGCCCACCGCCACACGGACTTCCTAGCCGTTACTATCGCCGCCATCGATGCGGGCAAGTTTGTCGCCTCCCCAGTCCAACCATCGTGCTACACTTCGTCATCCCCCGGCCGACACGATTCGCGTCGTCGGCCGCCAAAAAAGCCCCGTAGAACTTACCAAGCTTCAGCCTTGGCACTTGTACACCGCCCTGCCGCAAGCTCAGGTACGCCGCTTGCGGCAGGGCGGTGTACAAGTGCCAAGGCAGGGCGCCACTGTGCGGATTGTCTGCTTGCGTCCGCTTGCGGCAGGGCGCCAGTGTGCGGATTCACCCTATCAACAACACATTTACGCTAAACATGGCGGACTCGGATCGTGCCCAAGCCTACCGCGGCATCACCACCGTCACGGTCTCTGGCAACACCTGGACCGTCCACTTCTACATCCGACCTCCAGACGATGGCCAAACGGGCCACGCCTTCGACGGCGTCACATACCAAGCCATCCTTGACGACCTCCAGGCTCCTACTCCTACTCTCACTGTTGTAGGTGGTCGCCGCATGGGCAAGTCCCGCCAAATATTGGTCCCCCTTATCACTAAGCTACGAATACTATAGAAACTTGAGCGAGTTGGTACATCGTCATCATGCGTAAAGTGCAGCGCGCAAGGGAAACAACGGACGAACGAGAAGCAAAAAGGACTACCGCGGTGGAGCTAAGCTACCGCGGTGGATTTTCTACCGCGGTGTCCAGCGTCTCCTCCTTCCGTTTCGCAACAAGGTGGAAGCCTACTTCAATTGTCGCTCGACCGACCACCGGACCAACGTGTGCCCCAAGCCGCTGTAGGAATGGTGCCATAACTGCGGTGCCGCTCACCCACATCGCCTGAGGTAACCCCACCCACTTGCACCCCCTGCTGCATCGTCTGCAACGGGCATCACTCCACACACATCTCTAACTGCAAACACCGCTACGTGCAGCGCGCTCACCGTCCGAACGCCCTGGTACCTGACCCTCGCCCCTCGACCCCCTGGTGCACCCATGGCCGTCGCGCGCTCTCCGCAGCAGGCTGCATATGGTCCCTCACCGCCTGCACCTCCAAGTCAGTCACTTCATTTCCGCTCCTTGTACCATCATCATCAGCCTGTCTACGCCCACTGTAGGGCAAAGGCTTCTCCCATGTTCCGCCATCAACCCGGTCCCGTGCTTTCTGCTGCCACGTTATACCTACAAACTTGTTAATTTCATCTACCCGCCTAATTTTCTGTCTCCCCCTCACGCGTTTGTCATCTCTCAGAATTCAGTCAGTTACCCTTAATGACCACCGGTTATCCTGCCGACGTGCTACGTGCCCGGCCCGTATCCATTTCTTGGAAAATTTATTAACCTATCATTTTCCCTTCTCTGGAAAGGAAAAACATAGGTGCAACCTTAAGAGACAGGGCGAGAGCAGAGTGGGTCTGGGAACAAACGAGGGTTAAGGATATCATAGCTCCTCGTACCAGCGGTGCCTAAACTCGCCTCTCAGCCCACGCATTCGACACGGCCCGGACTCGCCCTCGGAGCCGCAGGTCGTTGCATTGCATCAAGCAAACAAACACCTCCCTCTGACAGCTGCTCACTGCACAAAGCGCTCCAATTGCAGCTCAGAAGACACAGATTGATACCCTCAAGACGCAACTGGAAGCTCTTGAGGGGAAGCTGGAATCATCCGTCACCCAGCCATCATCTCTTCTCTCGCCCATCGACTTATCCTCAGACATGGACATTCAGACCGCCGAAGGATGCACTAGCGAGCCTAGCAGACCCAACGCCCTCCTTCAATCTCTTCACGTTTCTGAAGACGTCCAGGTAGCCACCAAGACGGCCCTGGTGGATCTTGAAAAACGGTTGGATAGCCGCTCCAACTCCGACCACCAGCTTCTTGCTGCACAGCATAAAGCTCTCAATTTGCTGCGCACAGACTTCGCCGACTATTCCCCCGCCTCATCCTTCCAATCTCTTCGAACAACAGTCGATGCCCTACAAAGTGACGTGTTTGAAAGCATCCGAGCCAAGCCATCCCTCCATGCCCGCATCACGTCAACCCCCTCCAACCGACCTACGCATAAACCGGCCGAGGCGTCAACTTGCGCTATTAATGGCTGCCCGCTTCGTCGTCACCGTATGGCAGTGGATCTGCCGTGGCTTTGGTCCAAAGCGTAACCACCTCCTTCTCCACCTTCAACAACTAGACCCCTCTGTTTCTCCTGACATCATCTTACTAGAAGAAACTCACGCCACCGTTTGCCTTTCGGGTTAGGTCACCCACAGCAAAGTAGGGCATCATCCTCTCCCCGTCCTCTTACGGCCGTCCTCAACCGGCAGATGCTCGTATTCAATTGAGCATATCTACCCTTCCCTAACGTTCACCACGTCTTTCTCGAGATACTACCTTAGCGACGGAAACAGCCATCTCTGTTTCTTTTCAACGTATACAAACCCCCGCGCGCCACGAAGATGCGTCGCTCCTCGTTCTGCTGCGTGTCGCTGCAGCGAGAGCAGCGAAATCCCCCCTTGTCATTCTAGGTAACTTCAACACTTGGCTTACCCCAAAGATGACAAGCCCGGAAGAAGGCTATGGCAGCTTGCTCAAAACCTCCACCTCTCCCTGCTCACCGACCACACGCATCCAACGCGCATCGGTAAGAGTGTGTACCGCGACGCCACTCCGGACCTCAGCTTCTGCCGCAGCGTGCGCGACGCGAGCTGGTCCAACACGCACCAGTGCCGTGGGTAGTGACCAAAACGTTCTCACCATTCAAGTCTGCACATCCCCGTGCAGGACGCGCCCACACACGGCTCGCCATGCAGATCGGGGCGTGTTGCGAGAACGCCGGCTGCACTGCGCCGCCTCTAACATCGATAACCTTTCGACGAGGACCGACGAGCTGCCAGCGGGCCTCGAAGCGGTCACCGCCTCAATCCCCACCACAGAGGACCCTCCGGCAATCGACTGCCGCCTGGCCCACCTGTGGGGCGCTCGCACGGGCCTAACCAACCTTTGGCATAAGCAACGTCACAACCTTCGGTTACGCCGCCGCATCGCGCATCTTGATCGTACGATCGAACAACAGACCACCCTGTTCGCTTGCCAACAGTGGGAACAGCTTTGCTCGGGGCTCTCCGGTCAACTGGGCTGCAAGCAAACCTGGCATCTCCTTCACCACCTTCTAGACACTGCATTCGCCAATTCGCTCACTCGGCAACAATTAGAACGAGTGGCCCGGGTCTGCCCGGCAACACATCGTCGCTGATGGAATAGTTGCCATCAGCGACGTTGCCATCAGCTTTTGCTCCTGGCACACCTTCTCACCCTCTCGCGTCCTACTCCGTGGTCCCCAGCCAACACTGGACGCCAATATCACCGATACGGAGGTCAACGCGGCATTACTTAAGATCAGCACCACTTCCGCCTCCAGTACAGATCGCATCCCCAACAAGCTCCTCCGAAACCTCGACGCTCCTTCGGTCACTACACCCAATTCCTTCCTCAACGAGTGCTGCCGCTCGGGCAACCTCCCTCAGTCATGTAATCTTATCGAGCATCTTAGGCCCATATGACTGACTTCGCGCGTCTGCAAGCTTCTAGAACATGTCGTCCTCGCTCGCTTACAAACGTACACAGACGCTAACCATCTCCTTCCCCACACCATGCTTGGCTTTCGCCGCCATCTGTTTACGCAAGATGCCCTATTGCGACTCCACCATGACCTCGTCGATCCAACCACATTCTCAGACACTAAAGCTCTCCTTAGCCTCGACCATCACAAGGCGTTTGACCACGTCACCCATTCGACTGTCCTAGCTGAACTTGCTGCCCTCAACCGCGGCACCCGTACCTGCAACTACAAGTGCGCGTTCCTCACCACCGGAACGGCCGAAATCACCATAGCAGATCTCCTGTCTCCCACGTAGAAAACTTGGCCCTCGTGGCACCCCTCAGTGTGCCGTATTGTCACTGTTTCTGTTTAATCTCGTCCTCCGCTCGCTCCCTGGCAAGCTGGACGATATCCCCGGTCTCAAAAACACCCTGTACGAAGACGCCATTGCTCTAGGGGTATGTAGGGCTCTGATGACCACGTAGAGCAGACGTTGCAACGCAAAACCGACGTTGTCACGTCCCAAGTGCACGTGGCCATTCTCACTTTGCTGAGTGGCAAAATCGGCCCTGCTTTTCATGCTGCCTCCTGACCGGCGTCGCTATAAAACTCCTCAACCCATCATCATGGTTCCTGCGAACTCCGCTCCCGTCCTAGTAGTTTAATTCGCATGTCCGCGAGCTCGAGATGATACTACAGTCTAACCATCATAACATACACGCCATCGACAAGCTCTCGCTCTCGGTGCAGCATACCGCGCGTATGCTCGCCAGGGTCCGCACAAGGCGTGTGGGCATGCGAGAACACGATATGCTCCGCCTTGTCGATGCTTTCGTTCTTTCCCGCCTCACGTACGGCCTTCCTTAAACTCGTTTCCTCAAATCGAACGCAATAAAATTGACGTCCTCATCCGGCGGACATACAAGACTGCCCTCGGCCTTCCCTTCAACGCGTTCACAGATTGTCTTCTCTGCCTGAGTGTACAAAACACACTCGACGTGAAGTTCACCGCTCCGCTTTTGCACCAGGCCTTTACCATTCTCCGACCGGCAGCCACATAATTTCCTCCCTTGGCCACGACACCTCCTCCCACCAACCGGATCCGGTCTCATTGCCCGATAATCCTCGAATGGCCTTCCTCAACAAGCCGCTGCTCAAGAATATGCCCGTGGTCCACCACGACGCTTGCCGCCCAGCCCGTGCGGCTGTACTTCACGTCAAGTACGCCGTCCAACCGGCAGTCATCTACGTGGATGCTGCCCGATACGACTCACCCATTGACGCCTTCGTGGTAGTTTCCGTGTCGCCCTCCTCAGCGATTTGCGGGCTGGCAATCACGGCCGGAGCCAATCGAACACCCTACGCCGTCGAGCGGAGAAGGCGGCCATCGCTTTGGCTGCGACCTCGGCCAATGCTGGCGTCATACTCAGTGACTACAACCAAGCAATCTTCCATTTCGCGCGACGTCTCGTCTCGCCTACCACTCTACGACTCTTTCACCCGCTACTCCTGCAAGAAGAGTGCGCCACTCTGAACTGATCTCGGTCCCCGCCCACTCGGGTCACCCCGGCAACGAGAAAGCTCACCAACACGCTCGAACATTCGTCGACCTAGCGGTGGGCCCCTCAGGGTCGGATGTCACAGTGCTGGAGCCCCTGGTCACCTACATTCGCAACAATATCACCCAGCACTATTGCCTCGAGCGATACGCCTAACCACTTCCTCACGACAGTCTTCCCAAGTGGTCCGAGATCGCCTGGAGCCGCTTACAGACCCGCATCCACCTGTGACCCCTAGTGCATCCACCCAGATGTCGTCAATCCGCGCTACTGCCACTGCGGTGATGTGCCTCAATGAACCACATCCTCTGGGGCTGCCCGGATGATCCTCCGGCTGCCGATCTCATTCGCTCACCCCCGACTGATGAAGAATGGAAGGCCCTTTTCTCCAGCACCAACAGAGACATCCACACACTGGTCCTGGGGCGAGCTGAAGACGTCATCGAGAAATACAGCCTGGAAGCCTACGTGGCTTGGCCTCTCTGATTGATAAAGTTGTTACGCACTCATTCACTGTCACTTATATTCGTCGTACAATCCTATCGTGCCATATCAATTCCGTATGCGCATAGATAGATAGATAGATAGATAGATAGATAGATAGATAGATAGATAGATAGATAGATAGATAGATAGATAGATAGATAGATAGATAGATAGATAGATAGATAGATAGATAGATAGATAGATAGATAGATAGATAGATAGATAGATAGATAGATGCGCTGGAAGTCCGTTTGGTTCGCCAGTAGATGCCTCACATTAAATATTGTGAATTGAGCTACTTGCGGAGCATGAGGTGAATTGCTCCCTAAAACTCCACGTTATCGTTAAATATTACAAAGTGAAACTGATAGCCGCACACACTGTGCCTGTATGATTAAGCTGACAGGGCGACAATTATACTGACTAGGTCTCTTCTGTATTCCTACATTCTCTCATCTATTACATATCTTTGTGCCCAGAACTTCTTCACAAAGAATGTCCTGAACTGCGTTATGTAGTCGAATTCCAAATAGACGCGCGCGTGGCATGAGTAAGCGCAACTTGGGAACAACAATAATTTTGTCATTAAGGCAGGATCGATAACGGCGTGTTGTATCGCTTAAGTAGTATCCGTCCATTGTAAAGATTTTTGCACCACGTTTAGCGCCCTGTTTTTTGTCCTACGCTTGGAAAGCCTTGCACAGCTTTGCGAGGTACATTACATCGAGGCAACGTTGATCAAAAGCGAGGAACTTGAATGTCTCCAAGACGTCTGCAACTGTCTCTCGCTGGCTGCGCTGTGTAGTTCTCAGCAAATATTACATGGTTTTGTGACAGGTCATGAACACGCGCCTTCGCATTATAACCGCGATGCAAGGCATGAAAACAAAGAATTACGTACCAGCAGCGGGTTTTGCAGCGGGAGATTCAACTTTGGCTGGGCCGAGGAAAAACAATTCCATTAATACACTGTTTAGGCAAGAAACGGGTATAATGATCGGTTATTAGCATAGTATGAGAGAATTTGCTTCACAACTTATTAATATTTGTATAGGCAGTATGACGCGTTGGAATGTTGCGTTGCGTTTGCTCCCTTCCCTGAGCTTTTGGACTGAGCAGTGTTCAGACAGCTAGGGTTCACCGTCATTGTACGCTCTAAAAAATCATTTAGTTCTTTTTGGAGAGCTCTCGTTTGTCACGTAAATGACTCTCTTAAAAAGACATGCCAGCTCTCTCTGGGGATTATTATACTAATTTGGAGAGTCGTATGGCCCCCAAGCGAGTTGACGTGTCTCTTTAAAGAGACTCATATTCGTGGCAAGTCTGGAGTCTGCGAAAAGAGCCACACATACTCTCTTTTTTCTTGGGGTATATCACATGTATTCCTAATACCGAATGTGCACATTACACGAGCGTTATGATTTTTATCAGTGCATAATTGTTTTATGTAACATGTGGGGCAAAAAATAGCTTTTATACTATTAAAGTGGTTACCTATGTGTTCTTACTATTTCCACCGATATTGCAAGTTTTTCTGTGCAAACCTTTCCCTAGTGGTGTTCTGTAGTCATGAAACTTGTGGCAGTAGTTAAGAAAAATTATTCCTAAAACAAACTGCTTCGTACATCGAGTGTGGGGCGTCAAGTTTAGCGAAGAAAAATCAAAACTGATGCATACCATCCAAGTATCTCTTTAGAAGGCTTTGCTGCGCATAGAACCGTACGGTTTTCTGCCCGTCCGTCGTTTGTACCTTTTACGAGAGTATATTGAGATCCCGCTTTACTGACTAGTGTCTGGATGTAGCCCTTTATTCTGCATCCGGCTACCTCCAATACCCTTAGTCTTTCGTCAACTACACCGGCCTAGCACCGCTGTTCTTGCCACGTCGTGGATAACAGAGTTGCTGTTAACTACACGACAGAGCATCTGGCGTCGTCAAACTATTTTATGTACCGTAGACTCCGTACGGTGTAGATACCGATGTGTAAACGTTACTACGTTAGTCTTTTTTTGGTTGCTGATAGAAAAAAAGGTACATGCAGGCCCAAAAATGGTCTGCAACGCAAAGCAGAACAATTTGTACACCCCATAATATCACATTGCAACAGAAAAAAATCCACAAGTGTCTCTCTAACAGATTATAAAACATGGCTAGCGCCTTAATGTCCACAAAGTGAATGTTAAGGACACCTATAATTTCTATTTTCCATCTAATACATCAAAAGGAGTAAATACATACCATCAGCAGGTAGTGGAGGAAGCGGCGAATGCTCTTTCTCCCAATTATCTCCAAAAACAGCATAAACTGGATTAGTGATAGCTAAGGTGGACAAGAAATAAACCGACAACAAACATGTTTAGACATGACAACTAAATTCTAGTTTCTGTTTTTGACAGCATTAGAGCATTTGCTGTCATTAATAAGCTTTCATATTCTTTCTAGAAACTAAGGCTGCAAAGTATAACTTCACTGGTTGTAACTGTGCTGAGAAAAAGAAAATGATGCAACCAGACCACCGAGCGAAGTCTTCGGTCATTGATATTCAGGTCTTCGGCAAAGCAGGTCCGTGTCTACACATGTGTGATCGAACACTCCAGCGCCATTGCTGGTAGACATTTTTACTTATACAACAAACTCAGTTACTCGCGTCGGGCGTGCAACCTTGTCGGACCAGTTTAAACAATTGTGAATGCTCCCATTCACTCTTTTTAGCAGTCCGCAGTGGCGCAGTAATACATAGTATTGTCCTGAAAAGTTTCACTCGTGCAACTCTGGTGCTGTGCAGCAATACGCTCCTCATCTAAACATTTTGGTATGATCTTCTGATCTGTACTTACAATCCTCCTTTGGCGATTAGTTATAGTGGTGTGCGAGATTCACTGTGTCTTCCCCACTTAAAGAGAAATAAACCGAGCTTATTGTCTAACCGATGTGCGTAAAACAATGTTTGAAAATCCAGTGTAATTTATATTGAACGCTTTTATCAATGGCTTGACCCATATATCCAAAATAACGAAACAGCCTTTTCGGCACCTGTGCGGTTGGCATCGTCAGTACACAAATAGCTGCAAAAGTAAATCCTGCTGATGCCAAATACTGCCGCAAACATCCGTAAGGGGGCCACAGTTGCATTTGCATGCAGATCGATTACGACGGGTGAACACGACGGTCATGTTCCGTTGTGATAAAGCGGTGAGACAGGGCATGCCCATAGAGCCTCTTTTTATTACAACGATGTAAATCACAAGAACATAATAAAACACGTACCCTGGCCTGGTCTTGGAGGGAGAGGAAGAAGTGACCTTTCCCTATCCTTTTCCGGGTCTCGGACATTTCCTAAGGCAGACAAAATGAAATCAGCCCACAGCAAAGAAAAAATTAAGCGGACAACCTGCACCATAGTTTCTTTCTCGAAAATCATTAGAATATTTCTTCGCATTCGATTCTTTCATAACTTGTCAACAGAGCGTATATCAATGGATGAGCTGCATTTGTTCACTTCTGTCGTTACTCTTCATCAGGTCGGCGTTGTAACTGCCAGCTTCTGCAGTCATCGATTCACATGATTTCCAGCCATCAGTTGCCTGTGGGGCACTATGCTTGTTATTGTAAGTAGGCGATGATTATCTATATTTTGGTATAGGAACGATAAACACTGCAATCATTACTTTATTCATTGCTCTAATCGATCATCGTTACCACAAAACAAGATGGTTTAGAAGACAAAAAACCTTTGGCTTGCCAAAGAAAACTGCTAAGGATAGAACGTCAAGGGAAGATGGAGGCTTGTAATTATGAAAAATCGCTGAACGTCGAATGCATGCGCCATTCACCGTTGAACAATTTTTTTATCCCTCACAGGACGAACACATTCATGTGAAGAGACTTCCACTATTTCCGCGGCCTGATAACTTTCGTTTGGAGCCCTGTAACACCAAAATATTTCGTGTCTGCTAAAACAAGTCTGTCACCATAGCAATCTGCTTCTTTCACTCGAATATTTACGTGCGACAAATTCGTAATAAAGTTTTGATGTAGTAACTTTGTCTTTCAAACACTTTCTCATCATGATAATTTTGCTTTTTGGTGTCTGACACAGGGAAACAATTATAACACTGATGCAACATTCTCGTACACATGGTCCGCACCACATTTATGAAAAAAGGTATGAAGCTCGAAATGTATCACTCGCACATTGCGGTGTTCCGTACATTGCGGGGTTCCGTACTGCTTTTTAAAAATTTTGTGACTGGACATTTGAATGCGGGATTTCATTACTTTGCGATGTAAACCATGAAACAACAAAATACGTACCCGTCTGATTTCTTGGAGACTGTACTGTAGTTGGTGGGTCCTTTAGCACAATCAGGTAACTCCTATTATTTCCTAACGCACAGAAATGAAAAAAAAAATAATGCCGGGTTGAAGAACACATGAAAGCATAAGACTTGCGCCATAAAATGCAACCTGAAAGGTCAGGAAGCATCGGTGTTTACTAGCTAGCTTCTGTATTTGCATCTGCATAATATTTTCCTGGATTCGTCTGTGCGTCTGTATTGACTGCTAGTGTTTCATTTGAAAAAAAAAACCAATCCGATACGTTTGATCTGTATTATTCGTTCGATTCGTCAGACCGGCGTTGTGTCGCTCATTGTTCCCAGTCGTCGAATGACAATGTTTTCGTTTGTTTCGACATGCGCACTTTGCGCCATGCAGCATAAGTATTATTAGGTGGTAGTTTAACGTAGTATAAAGGATGACCAGCCCTAAAATTCTTTGGGTAGTCGTCTAGCAGAGTGTTACCGCTGTCATGGGTCGGAATTTTGTGTGATGTAACTTTTCAAATGTCACGCAACTATTTCAGGGAGTTATTTACAGTGTTTCAGAAGAAAACTAAAGCAAATCATCGTCATGCATCGAACCTGTGTCACCGATTAGCACGGTCATATGTGGAATAAATGCTTGTCGTCCGAGCATGCTTTCGGAGGGCTTGGTTGTGCAAAAAAGACCATAAGTTTCTGAAAGAACCCGGCAAGCTGGCCGAGTTCGTACATGAACAAATGCGGTTCTTATTCGGCCTTTCTTAATGTTATTATTACTCTCGTTCGCCATTCGACCATCTGGGCTGCGCTGCACCTGCTTATACGCATGGGTAGTTTGCACATACAATGGTCAGTGCGTTTTGCCCACACATCATTTTATCACCCGTCACTGAATATTGTCATGTACTTTGTAAACGGATTTCAGTAAAACATTTCGGCCTAGTTGGTTCATAATCCTAGCCGCACGTTTACAGCGCAAACCCAAATACGCACCAGAAAGATAGAAAAGACACAGGAAAGTGCTGTGTGCGTCGTTTCTTTCTTTGTGGTGCGTCTTTGGATTGGCGCTCTAAATGTCCTTCTGGGACTTTGTAAGCGGCCTTCGAATGTTTAGTAGCGGCCTCTGGCATGGTGCGATATTAAGTTCAATGAGCTAATTTTCAGTCCATAGAGTAAGTTTTCAATCTTCCAGTATTTGACACACTTCCACATTTCATTTCTGGTCGCGCATTTCGGGCATTTATGACGCACAAAAAGCGGAAGTAAAGACGCTTATGTTCTTGCGCTGACCACTTGAGTCGGGTATCTTTGAAACAACGAGGTGTACTTGTTTCGACTCCCTTTCAGATAACCAGGCGGTGGAATGTACGACACTTGCTCTTTATTGGTTACTCAGGCGGGGATTTCCAAGGCGCCAATAGCGGTAGGTGGCACTTCTCACCAATCGTTGCGCCCAGGGGCGTAGCCACTTTAGGGCACACCGGGCCCGTGCCCCCCCCCCCCCGAAATTTTTTTTTGCCATAGCATACAGAGCAGAAAAATGACACTCGACCACATCTGCCTGCTCGTCCCCACTACAGATCAAGGAGGTGCCCCCCCCCCCCGAAAAAAAATTCTGCCTACGCCCCTGGTTGCGCCTCTTGGTTACCCTTCGCACTCGCTATGGGATGGACGCTTTGGCATCCGCCTTTTGGATGTTCAGAGTGGGCATGCACGATATTGAAGTGGCGAGCGCAGGAAACGTTATGTGTTTCGAAGGCGGTTTGTGAAACAGGCGACGCAGGGTTGGCTAGTGCTGGTGGCCTGCAGTACGTTATACAAGGCAAACGCGATTCCGATGCCGAGAAGTCGTCGACATACACTGACGCCATGACATTACATGATACTGACGGCAACATTGGGTCGACTTATCAGGGGACCTTGCAACAGCCAGAGAACACCAACGAGAGCGAGTCGCTGCTGTACCCGTGCTTTCGTGCTGGCAGAATCAGTTTGACGGACCAGCGCGATTGGCCGGTGAGTGAAACCTTCGTATTGAAAATGCCAATGCTACAACACATGCGCTGCGCTCACACGCCTAATTATTCGTGCTCACACGTACTGTAAACTTGTTTGCGAAGTTGAAGTGAACAATTTTACAGGTCTGGGCATTCGTCCACGTGGAGTTTGAGCAAGTGTAACGATCGAAAAAAGCTGTGCTATCGCCTACCAAAGCCGATGATCGATCAAGTTTGCACGCTACCGATAAAGTAGTTTCCCCGATTTAGAGCAAAGTAGCGTGCTGTTCTTAATTAAGGCATGGTCATGTCACCTACAAGAGAATAACTATTGGGTCATTCCTCGCGAACTGTCCCAGCCGGGGCGCTCGACAAAAATCAATTTCGCCGAAAAAATGTGAGAAATTTACGCACATATAGACATTAGTTCTACAGTATTTTCCCCAAATATTTTCAGCGGCAAAAATTTTTCGGGCACGTGAGCGCTACTTGAGCTTCTTGATATGGTGCAAAACCAGGTACTAAAGAAAAATTCGCTATAAATGGACAGTTTCACGCATTCATTCGAAACTTGCTTTTTTTGTGTTTTTAGAGCATCGCGCTTTTGTTATAGGACAGTTACTTAAAGTAGCTTTATATTTTTCATTCCTTAGCGTGTAGGTAAAATCAGAGAATATCTACCACTTTAGAGAACGGAAACTGTACCTTTGGCTGTAGTACGGAAATAAGGGTAGCGGCGGCGTACTGAACTGTAATAGAGCGAGGCTAGATGGCGCTGCAAGTACTATCATCATCATTAAACAAACGCGTTTTTGCGGCTGGTTTGCCCTAGTCGCGCTACTGCGCTTTTTGCTCCCTGTGGTATTTTGTTCTTTGTCGTTGCTAAATCGCGGCTCGCGTGTGTAATAGTTATCGCCAGGTGACCAAACTGGCCTCGACTGGCAAAAACAGCCTCAATCAAGTAAGGTTTGCATCGTTTATTGTGAGTCCCCAAGGTGGTACAAGCAATGTATACAGTCAGTTCCAAGCAAAACAAGTCACTCATACACGTCGAAAGCTTTCAACCCGTGCGTGTGTAATGAGTCTCAAAGCTGACAAATATCTGCATATAACTGAACACCGAGATCGCTGAAAGAACGTTGCTCTAATTGTGTTGCGGCGTCCGAGTTTAACAGCATAGCTTTAGGACAAGGGTCTTATCCTGCCGTTAGGTATGCGGCGCTTGCCAGGTTGTGTTGATCTTTAAGTGAGTGCATGGTGGTGTAGTTTGAAGGCTGTTGCTAGGGTTACGTCCAGACGTAACTGTAGTCACCGCTATCGTTACGTCCAGACCAAAGTCCCTAGATTTTTCCCTGTTGAAGAGCAGGGAAAATCTAGGGACTCTAGTCATGTGGCTTTCCACAAACGTGAGTAAATTATTTTCCTGTTGCTCAGTGAAGGCCCTCTGCGCCCTTCGGGCGCGGCAACCTAATCGTGGCTTCGCCCTCGCTTCGCGAGTGCGGCCATTTCGCTAACGCTCAATGGCCGGTTGGCAGGGTCACGGTCACGCGCTACTGGCCGCTGTCGCGGCCACGTGCTGTTTAGCCCGCGCAGCCTGCCCCTTCGGGGCAGGCGGAGGCGTACGTAACCCAAGAGCCGCGTCGCGCTTCTCTGGCAACAGACTTCAGCAACACCTGAGACAAAAAAAAAAAAAACCACCACCAGCAGCGAGGTTCGAACCAACGTCCTCGCAGTTCCGAGCACGACACGCTAGCCGCTGCGCCACTGAGGCCAATCGGTTCGGTAGGTCTAACGGGCTGCATTTGTATTTCCACCCTGGACGTAACTTTTAAGACTCGTTATTCTTACGTCCAGACGTAACTGCAACGGCTCGTACCGTTACGTCTAGACGTAACGCTAGACACTCCCTAGTTTGAAACGAAACATGCGCTACGCCGAGAGATAGCTAGCGCAGTGAGAGCTATGTAGTTTTGGTAAATTTTTTACGTAAACAATCGCGGATTCGTACAGTTCTGCATCTTTCTCGCTCTGCGATGTCACCTCGAATGCGCTACAAATAAGGAATATCGCGTTGTGTCTACAGGGTAGGCACGAATTTCTCAGCGAAATTCTCGGCCGTGAAGCCATTCAGGTAATAGGTGGAAGAAAATATTTCAGGCTCGTTTCGTTCCTCGTTATAGTTCAGTTACACAGTTTCTACAGCTAGAATTTCTTGGCGCTAGTAGTAATCGGACTGCTGAGTATGCAGCGTAGATGAATGCTAAAGAAAAAGAGACAAGGCGAGTGCTTGCAGATTCCAGAAGCACAATTCTAAGAAAATAAGCTTTAGGCATGCAGTGTACATCTTTGTTGGTGTTCTCACAGAACACTAAACAACTGCTCAGCCACGAGCACAATCTTTGTATGACATAGACATGTCGATAGAACTTGAGCACTATATTGCAAGCAAACACTCACGAAATAAACTGGTAGGTCATGATGTGCACCTGTGCCAATGCTGGATAAATAAAGCTCATATATATATTGCATACTTGTTATTGTGTTATTTACTTTTTCAATATATTTGGGCTTGGAAGCTCAAGTATGTATTCTCCCTGCCACTTTTAGAAGCTCCGGCTTGAAATACTGCCACATGCGCTCCTTCGTTTCTATGTTTTACGTTATTGGCCAATTGCACGTGCAGTTACTGCGTTGAGCAAACCGTGCCAGAATGTCTGGGAACATTCCAGATTATTTTAGGATCTTCTGTTAGGCGCGCAATCGCGAACAGCTGAGTGTATTCTTCAACTAACGCAGCCGCCAGTGATAATGCTCGAATGTTCGATGCCGCAGGTATAAATGTCGACGCGCCTTGCCGCGGATCAGTTTATTGACGCTCTGTTCACCAATTTCAGTGTGCAGTGTGTATTGATGTAGTTTGACTTTTCGTTTCCCGGCCACAAGCTCGGCCAAATAAAAAGTTTCATCTTGGACACACCAACTGCTGATTTCGTCGACGTCACGACCCCGTGACAATACGTAAAATCTTGTAGTGTGGCTGTGGATAAGTCCAAGTTCATGTATGTTTTAAATTACCTCTTCGATTTCCTAGGTTTTTTTTCGTGACAGTAGTTCACAGACTTTCACTTCATAGTGCTAGGTGCTACAACTGTGGCATGTTAATTTACTCAAACAGCAGAAGTAGGTGTGCTCGAACAAATTTGGGACATTTCTCTGCTATATAAAAAAAAAAAACACTACCATATTCACTGAACACACTCTCACTCTTCACGACAACGTAAACGTGCTTGGTGAAACTGTGATGGAAGAAGTGCTCGTCACACCTATATTTTTTTATTAGCTGTAAATAATTTGAAGGAGCTGATTGAACATATGTGCAAAGGCTAATGTAATTGAGCACAGCCTTGTAAAGCTTTGTCGTATCTTTTTGTAAACTTCTATGATCTAAACACAGTTAATTAAGGCAAAACGGTTTTGAGCGTAGTTTGTAAACTGTCTCATTAGGCACAACTAAATGTTGCATTTATTTGTGCGGCGGCTGTATTTTCGATGGAGGCGAAAAATGTTTGAGGCCCGTGTACCTAGATTTAGGTGCACGTTAAAGAACCCCAGGTGGTCGAAATTTCTGGAGCCCTCCACTACGGCGTCCCTCATAATCATATCGTGGTTTTGGGATGTTAAACCCCAGATATTATTAGATGTTGGAAAGACTGTTAATTCCCCTCACTGCCGTGATGTTCCTTTTGTAATGTGATTTATAATTTAAAAAAAAAAACACCCCATGTTTAGAGACCCGTTCGGTCTCTTAGTGTTTTTTTAAATTAAGAAGACTAATGATTAAATGTGGCTCGAGAGTCTTTTTTATTCTTATAATCTTGCCCAGCCAGACAGACTTATATATATTCACCTTTAAATTTATAATTTCTGATTATTCACCTGCAAACCATGATATAATTATGAGTCATACAGTAGTGGGCAACTCTAGATTGATTCTAACTGCCTGGAGTTAAACAAACGTAGTTGTAGCCTTGAAGAAGACAAGACTGCTTGTCGAAACATTTGCTCCAGCGACACCTCTTGTTCACAAATTTTTCGTCTCTTCAATCTTCCGTCTTTCCCTGAACTTCAGACGCAGATCTAAGCACACGAGTGTCTTTGCATTTCGCTCCCAATGAAATGTGACCACCGTGGCTGGGTCACATTGGCTGCGTCGTTGAGCTCAGCAGTGCCACGTAACGTAACTAATGCACGGAGCTAGTGTTCAATTTCAACGCTATTGCGGTGTAGACTGCATGACACAGTAAACAGCTAATACTTGTGGACGATTGTAGGCACCCCTCCAGGAGATGCCTGGTAAACCATTCACAAATAATGCATTGCAAGCGCGAGGTTCAAGATGACCTGTTGTAGCAGACGTTCCCATGTTTCGCCGCACTTGCAGAGTGGACGTTCGGAGGTAGTCACCCTGTCGTTGCCTGGCAATCCTGTAAAAACAAGTAATGACATCATCAGATATTGATAAGCATAATCAATGAATAATAAATTTTGCAAAAGTAAACATATAAACACAGTGAACAAAAGCAGCGGTTTGTTATACATATATGTAAACGTACCTTAATGCATGTTGTATCACTCGGGCTAGCTTCTTTACAAGGCGTGTCATGTAACAGGTGCCTTGCTCATTGCACACAGCTGTTTCCTTGTCAGGCCAGGAGGCTACAGCAGAAAAAAAAAATTCTGATTATAGTGACGCTTTTTATCACACTAAAGTGAAAGTACACTCATAATTATGTGAAGCTTTTGTTATACTAAATGTGTAGTAAAAATAACCTAAACTGGAAAAATGAGACCTCTAAACCTGGCTTCTCAAATGCGACTCCGGAAAACTATAACCTATATGTTTTTTGCACTGATATACGGGCTAGTTACGAAGATAAATGCGAGGCGTTGGTGATGCAGTTGCCTTTCTTTATTGCAGCGGCCTGGTTAATGTTAAACGAACGATAACTCAGCAACTCGCACCCACGTGAAGCCACGCCGCAAGGAACGCACGTTTTCTCATCTACAGAGTATGACGTTGAAAAATTCAATATTTCATTGCGTCGCCTTCGTGTGACACCCGCACAAGCCATAGGTAAAGGAACTGAAACAATGGGTTTTTACTCACCGGTCCGCATATTCTCGGGCTTGAAACGAATGTCATCCGGTGAAAGCTTCAACGGTCCCTTCGTTCCCCCGAAGTCAGCTCAATGCACTTGGCGAAAGCATTTTAACGAATCAAAACAAATAGAACGAAAGCGAGTGTGTCAGCCGGCAGTGGCTCAAAACATTTACAGCTAAACGAAACAGCGCGAGAACCATCCGAATGCACCGCGAACCGTTACTTGCCGTTGCCCGTTGCTGCCGTTGCGCTGCCTCTGCCGCCGTATATTTTGAAACGAAGATAATGATGCCGATAGGCTGCTGACAACTACGAGTCTGTTGGAGCAAAAACTATTACAAAAGATTGATGACGCGGTACCTGGCAAGGCAAGGCCACTTTGTATAAACAGAAATTTGTTTTATTGAAGTGCAACAGTAAGCAAACAACTAAACTTCCTTATTTCAAGAATATTTTGATTTGAAGTTTGGCCCTGACGAGGGCGCCCCTACCTAAAAAGTCAAATAGCGCGAATGGCGGCCACCACAACATCGCCATGTTGTCCTAACGCAGAGGTTAGTAGATCCACTCCCGGTGTTTGAAGCTGGAACTCGCCGCGGTCGATTTTTTCGCCCTCTGCGGCGATCGCTGGAACTTGAGACTTTCCGGGGCCTGGTAAAATTGAGTAAATTTCAGTGTTTTCTGGTATTTTTTAAAAAAGACTTTTAGAATTATTTTTATTGAACTCTCCATAAAACGTACTACCTTCTAACGTTTTAGGGGCGTAGCTCCTCTTAGTCTAATCTTGTCACGTCTCCGTTGTCCGGCGTAAACGGATCTCCCGTATGATGCAATATATGGCGCTGTCTCATAGAAGTACATACAAACTGCAGTTCAGGGACGATATTCTAGATGGCGCTGTACACAACCTGTGTCGTCATCACCATTTCTAGTCTCATTTCCTAGATTGCGTTGGTCCAATAGAATTGTGTGCAATATGGCGCTGTGTGAATCGACACTAGATAGCGCTGGAAGTGCCGCTGCTCTCCGATTGGCTGCTGCGCGGGCTGCGCGGGGATGCGCGGGGAGCGAGCGCCTCTCTCATTCTCCTGGATCGTCGCCGTACGTGTCGGATCGTTGGCGGAGCATGGACGATGCGCAGCGGCGGGCGCTCGCTTGGCAGCAGCCAGGCGGATCCCGTGACGGTTCGCGCCAAGGACGCCGCTGCGAAACGGGCTGAACGATAAGCGAATCCCGAGACCATGATTGCCTCAGGAGCTTCGCCCAAGCTTTCATCATTCACCCGTGGATATGCTGTAATTTTTTGTTTTGCCTGTGTGCGGCGCATAGGCTCTAAACTAAAATCCTGAACATGAAAAAAACGCTACATTGGCCTATGTTGAGACGTCTGTAGCAACCTAAGCTGGTCCAAGAAAAAATGGGTAGAAAAGCGCATACGATTGAGAATCATAACAACTTCGTCCACAGAAAGTTTAATCAAAGTAGTTTTTGTTTCAGTCAAGAAAAAAAGTTTTGAAGTTTAGTCCCACCATGGCATTATTTTGCTGTGGGGGCAATACAAACCGACCGAATATACTGTATAGGAAAAAGAGGTGGTGTATTCGTAGCACTTGGTTTTCAGTTACTTACGTTAGTACTTTATAATGTATATTACATATCAAGGAGATGATAAAAAGGTAAAAATATAACAATACGATTGGCTTCGATGCCGAAATTCCCCAATAATGAATCGCGTTGCTTATTGCATTGTTTACGCACACTGGAGGCGGCAGCGGCGGCGCCGGACAACTACGCCACAAAAATAGGCTGTTGTGATCTCATAACAACTGTAAAACAGTGCACGTTACCAGAAAGACAAATTCTACTTTTAACCAAAATCTGCTGCCTGCAACCATCCAAATAAGGATTTGAAAAATAGCTTGGCATATCCCGTCCGCAGTGTCGCGGACGACGGACGGAATGCGTGAATACGCGGCGCGTCGTCACATCGTGCGCCGTTCGTTCCGGAATATGTAGATGAACTCCATTTGGATCCGCTATCAATGGCCACGCTCACGCCTCCTTTCTCCAGTTTACACGAATTTTGAGACTGAACTTATTTTGACGCCAATTGATTATCAGAGCCCCGTGCAATAAGTAACGCGATTAATTATTGGGGAATTCCGGCATCTAAGCCAATGGTATCGTTATATTTTTACCTCCGTTTATTATGTCCGTGATATGTAATATACGTTATAAAGTAGTAACAAAAGGAACTAAAAACCATGTGCTACGAATACACTACCTATGTTTTTTATGCAGTATATTCGGTCGGTTTGCATTGCCCCCATAGCAAAATAATGTCATGGTGGGACTAAACTTCAAAAAAAATTGCTTGACTAAAACAAAAACTACTTTGATTAAACTTTCTGTGGACGAAGTCGTTATGATTCTCACTCGTATGCGCTTTTCTGCTTAATTTTTCTTGGACCACCTTAGGGTGCTACAGACGTCTGAACATGGGCCAATGTAGCGTTTTTTCCAAGTTCAGAATTTTATTTTAGAGCCTGTGCGCCGCACACAGGCAAAACAAAAACGTTAGAAGGTAGCACGTTTTACGGAGAGTTCAATAAAAATAATTAACGTATTCGGTCTACAATCGTCTTTTGTAAAAAAATTCCCGAAAACACTGCAATTTACTCAACTTTACCTACATGCTAAGGAATGAAATATATAAAGCTACTCTAAGCAACTGTGCTACAAAAAAGCGCGATGCTTTAAAAACACAAAAAAGCAAGTTTCGAATGAATGCGTGAAACTGTCCATTTATAGCGAATTTTTCTTTAGTACCTGGTTTTGCACCATAACGAGAAGTTCAAATGGCGCTCACGTGCCCGAAAAATTTTTGCCGCTCAAGATATTTGCGGAAAATACTGTAGAAGTAATGTCTACATGTGCGTAATTTTCTCACACTTTTGCAGAGAAACTGATTTTTGTCGAGCGCCCAAACTGGGACAGTTGGCGTGGAATGACCCTGTTAGTTAGCAAGGTGGCAGACAAGACACAAGAAGTGTCAATAGGCCCGAACGCCGCATTGCCAGCATGAGGGGCAAGTCACCGCACGTTCTTTTTCGATGGCAGCCGCGAAGATTTGCCAGAAATTCCATGGAAGAAATGCTATTACGAAGTGTTTGTGCGCGCAATGTTATGCATACATTTTTTTTAGTTAGCGAGAGGCGTAGCTTTCCTTTTAGACAAAAGCAAACAAACAGAAACTCAACGCCAATCGGGGAGTTTAGCGAAGAACAACCGCCACCGTGAAATGTCATGCGCGTCCGCAATCGCAAGAACACTACGCGTTCTCTACATGAGCGCCTATGCGCGCAGACAGCACATACACTTCAACAATGCAATAAGAAGCACTCAAACTTCGTATCATAAAGATTACAAAATGCAGGATAAAGCTATCAAAACCGATATACATATATATGACGCCCCGATGAGCCGAAAAGTTCACATGAACTCGCTTCAGTACATAATTCTACAACTCTTATATGCGCAAATTGGTATTTTTCAACATTTTTTTCAGTATTTCATTGCGCACTTTCAAGTGTACTTCAAGCAAACAACGATCAATGACCATACGTGCCTATTTGTACAAATGCAATGCTTTCTGGTGATTTCATGAATGCCTCAGCGGGCATCGTCACCTGTTTAAACGTATTTACAGCAATATTTCAACAATAACAGCAGCTTTTGTCATTAACCTTCATCTTAACGTCAGTTCATATCAAGCAGGGACAGGCGCACGCACTTTACATCAGCGTTTCCAAATCTTGAAACGTTGCTGGGTGTATCCTCAAAACTAAACGGAATCTACGCCTCCTCACTTGATGAGAGTGACTGGCGAATGCTTGATATAGCCCATTTCTACTTCCGATGCACGTTCGTTTTCACGTCGGTGGCAATAGGGAGTTTTAGCAGAGCGGAAAACGCTTACGTTAGCGTTAG
Organism: Rhipicephalus sanguineus; assembly: GCF_013339695.2. Lineage (NCBI taxonomy): Eukaryota > Metazoa > Arthropoda > Arachnida > Ixodida > Ixodidae > Rhipicephalus > Rhipicephalus sanguineus. The sequence continues at coordinate 86,200,636 of NC_051183.1, read as the reverse complement.
TGTGCGTTTCGACGTTAACGCTAAAACAGAACTAGTGGTCTTTTAGTACAGCGGAAGATATTCCCGGTAGCGCTAATGCAAACACATACGGCGCCATCTATACATAAGAACACTAAGTGCACTGCAGAATCCACAAGTGCGCCACTTCGTAAGCAATCCTTCTTAGGCCTTGTGCAATGATATGCCACAGTGCAATCGAAAGCGGAGCTATTTCATAGGCAGTATACGGCTGGCGAACATCATTACTGAAGCCTAATTCAAACACGAACATTATTTACGAACGAACGAGTTTAGTAATGCAGGCCCACGACTCGAAAAATTCGATGTGGACGGCTCTGGCTTCAACAGGCGCCGCAATCTTGCCCTGCGTACAGAATCCCTTGCGTGTGTTATCGTTCAATGCTATATTCTAGAAATAGCGTACGCAAGTTAGCTCTCGGGCTACGTTTGCGTTCTGCGCATGGTCAGTTTCGAGCAGGCAGCGCTAACGCTAAATGCTCCCGTTTGCTCTTTTCCGCTATACTAAAACTCCCTTCTGCGTACGCAGTTAGTGCAGCTTTTATCGCAGTAAACACATTTGCAAGAAATAAACATATTTCAACGCCAGCAGTATTTGGTTGCTGTTTGAAGGAAACCAGCCCACCAATAGTTGGTGCAGTCGACATTGTGACAAGGCTTTCTGCAGCCTCTTACCGCAGTGCAGGACTGCTGCAGTTCATAATGTTCTGGCAACCTGGTTTCTATCCGCTGCGCTCTCGTCCAGCAGCCAACTCATGCGACTGGTTTTATTGATATAAATGGTACAAAATGTCGCACGTCATGTGATGACTCGGGGCTAAGTATCCTGCCGCAATCTTCGTCAGCATGGAAAAAGGAAAATTACTAGGGGTGTGCGAATATCAAATTTTTCGAATACGAATCGAATACGAATATTCACCTTCGAATATCGAATCGAATATCGAATATCAAAGGAAAAATGCCTCCACAGTAACAATATTTTATTTAACATCTAGCTATTTAAAAAAAAACCATTAACTGCCTGACTGGCAACAAAACATACACTGCTATCTCCAGAACACAATGTCCAAGCTAGCACAATGCACATCACAACGCAAGTGAATATCACGGCACAATGAAAGTAATGACTAGATGGTATCATGAAGAAATATGAGTTGCTCCACATGATCATGCAGCAGGCGCTCCCTTCTAACAAAGACACCCACCCCCCGGTGCCACTGAAAAGGTACGCTCGCTTGGAACAGAAGTGGCTGGTATAGGGACGTACATGGGGCAAAGCTTTGCCAGACAGGGGTATCTGAAGGTGCCTACAGTGCGCCACCAGTCACATGGGTCACTGTCTTTCTTCAGAAGTGGTCCCGCATAATGAGCGAGTGGTAGTGCGGCACGTTACGGCCGCATAATATTGAAAATGTACGGTTACATGATCGCCAACAGCGCTGCACGTTGGATAATACGCACAGACTCTACATCAGCCATAAAGGAGCTCCTCAAGGTATACAGGGTGTTTCAAGAAATGTGTCCAACCTTCTCAAAAACTCAGGAAAATGCGATATTTGATTGCTGCCTTCAGAATTGGTTTTTCTGTAGTGGCACGAATTTTAAGATGGTTAAAGAAAGTATTTGGGACTGTAATAAAAAAAGTTAAATTAATTAACTTTTTAATTATTGGAGTTAGGTGGTTGTGTCAAATGGGAGAATTGAAGGTCTTCATGCCAGAAACCCAACCCAACTTTGAGATTTCGAAAAAGTACCATCTAGTATTAATTACGAAGTAATGAAATTCAACCAAATTCAATGGCGAAACCTAACAGAAACATGGAAGAACGCAACTGCCATATTCTTCTGAGACGTCCAAAATGAGTGAATGACTTTTCTGTAGCGCTGGGCATCTTAAGATGGTTAGAGACATGACTTGAGACAGTAATTGAGAAAGTTAAATTAATTAACTTTTTTAATTAGTGGAGTTAGGCGACTGTGTTAAATTGGGGAATTGAAGTTCTTCGTGCCAGAAACCCATTTCAACATTGAGATTTCGAAAAAGCGGCCTCTAGTAATAATTACGAAGTAATGAAATTCAACCGAATTCGATGGCTTTCGCTGTTGAAAGCCGTTGCATTTCACTGAATTCCATTACGCCACAACAATTACTTGAGGACGCTTTTTCGAAATCTCAAAGCTCGGATGGGTTCCTCGCATCACGAACTTCAATTCTTCCATTTGACACAATCACCTAACTTCTCTAATTAAAAAGGCAATTAATGTAACTTTCTTAATTACTGTCCTAAATGATGTCCTTAACTACCTTAAGATTCCTGCCGCTACAGAAAAAGCATTTCTGAAAGCCCCGAGAAAATATCGCAGTTTCCTGATTTTTTGAGAAGGTTGGACACATTTCTTGAAACGCCCTGTATAACGCGCACACTTTCGCAGGTGATATACAGCGTATAACTGCACAGATGCCTGGCCAGATAAGGATACAGTGGATACCACGGGACACCATTTCTGCTCACATACAAGCTGACACCGCCACCCACAGTGAGCTGCCACGTACTCTAGAAGCGCCTTTCCCGAGTGATCCCCGGGGTGAGTTCCTCCACCGCAAGGAGATTCTCCGCCGCACCACACGAGATTTAATTCCACCGTGTGGTTCAAACCTCCCAGGTGGGCTTACCCGCCAGGAGGAGGTGGTGTTGCGGAGACTTCGTGTGGGGGCGGCACTTACTCCGTCGGTCACATATGCCTGGCCACAACATCTGCATGGACATTTTGGGGATACTTGCCCATTCTGTACCACCGTAGCGTCCACGGTTACAATCAAGCACCTGTTGTGGACATGCCCTGGCCTGAATCAGATACGGCGGCGCTACATGAGAACAGTGCGCCTTCATCCGACAAGACCACCAGATTATGATTTGTGGCTCTATGGGCCCCACCATAGAGCATTGTTGATGTATATAGCGGAAGCCGGCCTCTACCTGTATATTTAACTATGTATGCCGTCGGGCAAACTCTCGAAATTAAAAAAAAAGATGCACCAGCAATAAATCATACGTGTTGAGGCGCTCGTCGCACGCAGATATCGTGCCTCCGAGTACTTACGATGTGTATCGCTCCTCTCGGCAACGTTTTTTGCTATACGAACGCAGCAGAAATGTGGAAGACGAGTTATTTTATGCACGATAATAGAATCGCATATTCGAATTTTTTGAATATTCGAAGTTATCGAATATTCGAAACTTTTCGAATACACGATTTTCGAATCGAATACGAATAATTCGAATGTAATATTCGACGAATATTCGAAACTTTCGAATATTCGCACACCCCTAAAAATTACTAAAGTAATATTGAAAAAAAAATCTCGTTGCAGCTTCCTTGATGCAGCGCGTACCCAACGCTGTGCACCTTATTGGTGGCGCCACAGCGCCATGCAAAAGGTGGATGGAAGGATCGACATAGTTGCACAGCGCTAAGTCAACGAGGACACATGAAAGAACGCAACACAGGCTCTGGGACACAACACAGGTGCGATTGTGCCGATGTGTGCTTGTGTTATCATGTGTATACAGGGCGTCCCAGCTATCACGCAGCACGATTTAAAAAAAAGAGGAACGGCGTTACGCGAATCAAACCTACAGCATATTGTTCCTAATACACTAGAGTAGCCACTGCTATTTTTTCGTTAATAAGGTTTAATTAATTAGTCATAACTATATTTCTAACTCGAGAAGTACTCGCCTAATTGTCAAAATGTCAATGAGGCGTATGTAGGCATGTTCAAATGGCATCTAACTGCGCTACTTTTAACAACGTGCTAATTGCGCGCTCATTTTTTCCGGCTGATAAAGAAAGCCCGATAAATATGAAAAATAACACGTGACTACGCTCCCACCCGCAAAGGAAACCAGCGCCCTCAAATAAGCTTACTGCAAACAACCGCTTTGCCTGTTGCCTGTTGCGAAAGACAGCGTTCCGCATTTTGGCAAGGGTACAGGTCGGGCGCCAGCGATATGCGTGCAATTTCGCTGGGATTCATTCCGTTCGATAGTCCACCGCAATCATCCATATCTCACGGCCGACTGTTCTCATTGATAACGCGGCAGGTGTTCTGATTACGGCCTGACTCTGTAAAGCCAAGCGGTGCGTTTCTAGGACGGGGAGTGGCAGATAGGGCGATGCGTTTTTTTTTCCTTTCTGCATTTTTTCCTTAATGCTGTCTGCCTCATAGCGAGCCTGTTTGAGGGCGCTGGTTCCCGACGCGCGCAACACTCTAGTCACGTGTCACTTTTCATATTTCGCGGGTTTTCTTGATCAAGAGGAAAAAATGAGCGCGCAGTTAGCACGTTGTTGAAAGTAGCGCAGTTAGATGACATTTGAACATGCCTACATACGCCTCATTGACATTTTGACAATTAGGCGAGTACTTGTCGAGTTAGAAATGTAATTATTAATAATTAGTTAAACCTCATTAACGAAAAAAATAGCAGTGGCTACTCTATTGTACTAGGAACAATATGCTGTAGGTTTTATTCGCGTAACGCCGTTCCTCTTTTTTTAAATCGTGCTGCGTGATAGCTGCGACACCCTATATAATTCTAGCGTTTTCGTGAATAAAATTTAGTGAAGTACGCGCCTGTGTTGTGTCATTTTCATGTGTCTTCGTTCACTTAGCGTTGTGCAAACGTGTCGATTCTAAATCACCAACTAGCCCAAGCTGCCGTTCTATCGAGGACTCAAGGAGCACCAACACGCACAGAAGCGGCAATTCGCTCGAAAACGACGTGTAGCCGCTGTCGCCGTACATGCAGCCATAGGCGCTCGCTTCCATCTTCGCAATAGCGGAAAGACTGTAAATTTTATGTTATTTGGCTAGTGTTGCATTCGTAAACAAACGCGGACAAGTCCTATGAGAAGCTCCCTGAACATTGGACCTAATGGCTTTCCGGAAAGAAATGGATAGTTATATATCTCGACAGTGATTTTGTCCCGCCACTAGGGACGCGTGAAAATTCGATGGCGAGACCTGAACACATACTAATATCAACAGTTAGTTTTAAATGATTTTATCCTGTCGTCGTCATAAAAAAAAAATCTGGTATGACGTTGATATTTCTTTTTGTGCTCTAAGTGCAGGATATCTCCCGATGTACCCAAAAATAATGAAAGAACCTCCGACTCCTACGCTACGACCTTATGCAGGCTATGGTGTGAAACAGACAAACACTCAGTGTTGTAGTTTCGCACTCGCATACTGCTTCAATTTAGTCTTACGTTGAAAGCAGGGGAAAAAGAAAATACGTACCCAGATTGTTTACTACAGCAACTACATGCGTAGGTACGGGATGTAACGTAGAGAGATATGAAAACAAGCCCAACAAGAATAGAATGTTTTGGCAAATGTCCTCCACCATAGTTCGTTTCCTGAAAAGCACGTCAGCATTACCATATATTCGTATGCATTTAATTCTTCTCATAACAAGGGCTAAATATTTTGTTTATTCATCGTTGCTAAGTCATGCTCTGCTTCGCCAGTCTTGAAATCACTGCCTTACTTTTGATGAAATGGTATGGCATAACCTGAAGACCACCAAGCAAACCATGGCGCATAATAGCAACCATTTATGTGAATCATGTGTCATTTGAGACTGTTCAATATAATGTATATAATGTGATCCCGAAAAACGCTCATTCCGTTCGTAGGTATTAAGGAGCAAACCGGAAGGTACTATTTTAGAATATCATGCAGTATTCCCCTTACATGCTGCAAATGCGATTTTTTTTTGGCGTTGGGCGTGTGGTATTATGCATTGCCCCCGTAAAACCAACGGCAATCGCAAGCAAAAGCAATCTGTCTTGAAACTCAGAAAAAACACTTCGAACTGAAGAAAACATTCAGGGGCTCGTGTATTTCTGCATTATCACGTCACCTGAATTCTCCTCTAGTCATGTCAGAGTCAAATGTATTTGATATAAGACAAGTAATAACATAGCACCACCGAAACGTCAATGGAGAGGTCCACATGATTTTGCTGGCGGCACAGTTGTAAGCATCCATGCAACTGCGCTTACATCTACACGCATGCCCATCAGGGGCGTATCCTTATCCAATATGTCTGGAGGCGTGTGCGTATTTCGGGGAGTGTCACTTTACGGTGTTTTAGTTGCCTGGATCTCATTCGATTAGATAACACGTGTTTTAGTTCGGTCAGCAGTTGCTAAAGTGGTATCTACTTAAAATGCGTTGTACTATAAGCACTACTACCTTTCAAAAGATGCAACAAAAAAAAAAAAAACATATCGCGCAGGTGTCAAATGTCCGACAGTGTGGCTATGTGTCGATGTATGAGCGCGACAGCGACCGACGTGCAGTGGCTTCCACTCTTAGGGTGAACACGACTCAGCGTGGCTGCGTTCAGTAGAGCGCCATTCCAGCCGGCGCAGCCGGCACGCATCGAAGCTCAGCGGCGCATCGGAGCTTAGCGACCCATGGGTGATACATGGCGCCGTATGCTAAGCGCTGGAGTGCGCCGCTTCGCAATGGTGCCGCTCTTTCCTGGCTGTATTACATCAAGAGCAGCGTGCTCGTGTGGATCTGAGCCGCTTTGATCCAATGAACAGCCTCACCGCATGCTATGGCGCTCCGCGGAACGCGCCCACGCTGACCCATCCTTAGAGTAGACACCACTGTAGAACAGCTCCATGAATAAAGGAGCGACAAGGTGGATTGATGCTTCCGCATGATTTGAGGCAGTCCTTGTTTTTAGTTGTCTTGTTTTTAGTTGTTTTAGCCTACGAACCCATTAGCCAATATGAAGGGCGAAAATTTCTCACAATATACGCATCCGCGCCTTGTCGTCTGCTCACCGTCTCCCTGGCGCCTGCACGCACGCGTTGGGCGAGTAAAAAAAGCAGGCGGCAGTCAAAAAACAACAACAAAAAAGAAATTGGCTGCACCCACTGACGCTGGTGCCCTCCGCCTCGAAGTTATCACGTCGTTGACGTGTTTTGTGTGTTCAGTAAGTTCCAAGCTGACGCTTGTATTTGCTTTAGAGTTATGTCCTGACTCTTCAACAGCAGTCTATTCGTGACTGTACCGCGCTATTTTCAGAAACCGTTATCAAATTTTGCCCCACCGCTAGGCTTAGCATACGTGGCTAAACAAACCGCTGATCTCGTCAATAACGAGTAAACGTACCTGATGATTTGTCCTGATCGTTAAATGGTACACAGTGATGGCTCATTTCATCATTTATTTATGCCGTCACCGCTCTGCGCAAGTAGCAAGCGCAAGTTCGGACCGAAGCGGGCGGTAGCGTCTGCATGAGCGGTGCCATGTTGATTTGTAACCGCGATTACCAGCGTTTACTGGTACAACAAATAAAGAAATACGCATAAATGCGATGAAGAATAAGCATATCACTAATTGATATGACGCAACACGTGCCAAACAAGCATAAATAGCTCAAATATGCCAATTGTATGGTAATAATATCTGGAACTATGCTTTGCTGCGCAAGCATATGGCATACTTACACACTGTAGATATGGTAGTGCTGAACAGTCGTAGTGAGATGGAGTATAAATCGTCCCACTGACCTTGCATTTCCTACTGTATGTAAAATTTGTCATCTTGATTGCCACAACGATATTCCCTACATTATTCGAACATTTGACATTCTCAAGTGTTGTGCATATCAGTGCATGTAAGTCGTTATTTCTTCTGATAAGCTTAGCGTGTGGGTTTCCTGAAGCTCTATTTGTACTTCGGGGTTGATAAAAGCTGCTTAGTCTTTCGTGATGTCTGAAACAGAAGATCGCGATGGCCAGCATGACGGTGGGACGAGATTTGTTGACAATAGTTACGCGCTGTCGCGCGTGCAACTCTTCCAGTGTTGAATATCAATGGTGATATAAATAAAAAACAGCAGTAGTGATTGCAGTAAATCCGAATTACCGAGGGATAACCAAACTTACTCATCGGTTCACCACTTCAAAATACGTTCAAAGTATTCTAAAGTCAATAGCCGTACTACAGTAACCACTCTCAATGGAAACAGTAGAGTGATATAGGCGGAGCAAATATATATATTGTAGTTCATAGCTGAGATAATGAAATCAAAGTAATGCAGGATAAAATGTGCAGCCAAGTATAGCACCGCAGCTTCAACACTTTATATCACCCTTTGTTAGGGATTCAAACACAAATCAATCAAGCAATACGCTTATTCTACGATGACATTGGTATGCGCTAAGATATCACGACTTCGAGAAAAAGACGGACGAGTGTCTGTTAGTCTTGAAGTGTCACTTATGTATTTTGAATGCGATCCCTCATATTCTTTCTTAGCAAATTATTTATACGGTATGACTCTTCAGCATGCGAAAAGATATAGTTGTAACCAAAAAAGGAATTGTAACCAATTTGCAGCCCGTCCTTCCTTCATCTCGCGGGTGCTTTATATTTCACACTTTGAAGTCTACCTCAACGGGGTTCGATGGCGTTCTTCGCATTTTTTATGTGACGCCTGTTGCGCGATTAAAAATGCACGCTGTCTTTCTGACGCTGCATGACATGCTCAGAGCATTTAGTTGAGAACTACTTTTTGGAGCACTGGTATTGTGTAAGTGTTCCTCATAATGTGATCCTTTAACCGACGCATGGCAACATTAATAGGCATCAGGCAATCGTAGCTCGTACGTGCTGTCATATAGCTAAACCCATTAATCAAGAACGAATGCTAAGCATTAGGCAACATTTTTTTATAACTGAGCCGACGCTAGTCAGCATTGGGCAACACTAATTCACGCACCATGACCCAACATTTGGCGATATTAGCCAACATGAGACGGCATCAAGTATCCCTTGGCAACACTAGAATAAAATGGCCGTTATAATTTTTTTCATGTAGCCAAAACAATCCAATATGAACCATTACCAACTGATTTATGTGGCATGCGAGTTAGTGCGGTATGCCAGATGCCGGTGGTATGCGGGAGCGTACAGTAGGTAAGACAGGCCACTCTGCCACCACACTCTGGAAATAGAGAGCTATACGCTAAGATATACTCTAGCAGCTGGTATAGTTGCATAGTTGCCCCTGGTTAAAGCTGCACTGTACTCCGTCCTTCATGCATACACCAAAGTGTTAACATGCGCACGTGACTTGAATTTTGTCGTGGCGGAGTTTCACTGCCTCAAACTTTTAGACCTGTTATTGCCTTTAGCTGGCTCGGCCTGAGTGTATTAAAACATGCTCGAAAGTCTCTCCAGGATCTAAGCAGTTTTGACCCACGAAGCTAGTGCTTGGAAAATGTCTCAAACATATTTTAGTAGTAAGTAATAAAGTCGAAAGTAAACGAATACAGACGAATAGGAAAGCTGGAGAGGCACTACATTCTGCTTCCTATCGTTCACTTTTTGCGTTTTGTCCTAATATGATATTCACTTTCGCGTTTAGTCCTAATACGAAAAGGTTAGAGAACACTGACTCGCTCACGATGAAGATATCATGACCTGTAATTTCCGCGAGCACAAGCGATGTCACTTGCATGTAGGACAGATCTTCCGTAAATGTAAACGCGTTTTATCCCGCAGATAAGACTCTTGACGACACTGGACCGTCAGCAGTTCTATCATTATACTAGAAGCGGTTCTTCTGCTGGGCGCATATTTGTGAATAAATAGTTTATTTTCTCATACATTGACTTATGCGATGTTATCCTTCGCGGTACCCTGACAACATAGCAACTTGCTGCAGTGAGTTCACTCTCAATAAAATATCATTTGTTGGACTAATGCTGTACTTGAGGGAGCCGGATTTTTCACTTTATTCGTGATCATCCCAGTAATAGCTATTTTATGGATGGAGGGGCGGGCTGTGTACGCGGAACATAGCCGAGATTGGTTACGTAATAAAGAAATATGGCGCATCAAGCCTTCCGTTCCTTCATGGAATGTAATTTCTGTGCCGGATATTGGTGTTAGAAGGCAGAGGGCATGTCATTTGAATAGTAATCGCTTTCTTTCGAAGATGGGTGCAAGCGAATTCATCATATGTCGTTCCACGCACGCTTCTGCACAACCTTTGGTATTTTACTCTGATTAACAGCCTGTTCATCTGCCTACAGATTTTATTGTGAGTGAGAACATTTCAACATGACTCCGAGATTCTGTTCACGAACATCTGGTGGGTTTCTTTTTCTTCTACCGTAACACTTAGGCGCTTTTTATGCGTATCTTAGTGGACTTATTTTTCTATAACTTATTTTTCTATTTGCCCTCAAGCTGCCAAGTACTATTTCTTAACCCGATGACTATAACAAGTTCGGACGCCGGTTAAAGGGACACTAAAGAGCAAAAAGATTTTTCTCATATTAGTAAAGTATTCTTTCACGATACCAAAAACACCACGCTTGCTGCGAGAAGACGCTTGGTCAGCGAGAAAACGCGCAAAAACAAAATGTGGCTGACGACGGCACCTTGAAGTTTCCGCACCATTTGCCGTGACGTCACATGTTTTGACGGCTCCTACTAGGGACTACGTAGTTCCCAATTGGTAAAAATGGAACACATTCGCCTTTGAGGGGGCCATAGATTTAACATAACAAAATTGGGGTAACTTTGTTGAGCCAATGGAGCCAAAACACGATAAGTACACTTTGAAATCCGTGACGTCATGCGGAGAGATTTCAGCGCGAAATTTAAAAAAGAAACTGAACTTGATTTTTCGTGTATTAATATACCTATGATGGCTAGATTAGCGACTTAGTTTATCAATATAAACCAATTCATTGTTTCTGGTTAGTGTCCATTTAAAATGTCTACAAGTGTATTAGAGCATAGACGAATACAACACACTGACCGATGCATCCTGTTTTCATAACAACGCCCTCCAATGTGATCTCAAGAGCATAGTAAACTGAACCTCACAAATGTCCTTGAGTATAGACTAACCATGGAGCATATTCATACTTCCGCCTTCTGGGCGTACGCACCTATTTACACCCAGCAATCCTTGGGCGTGAATGCGCCAAATATAGTTGAAGAAAATCGCCGGCAGGAACACCACGCCTGTGAAGGTAAGTTCGCTCATTATTGTCCACTCGTATGCAGCCCCCTATACAAGCCGAAAAGCCTTGTACGAGAAATACTGACGAGGTGCCTGTGCGTTGGCCTAAGACGACACAAAGGCGAATGAAATGTGGTGCGGTCATCTTACAGCGCACTTTTTACTCATGTTTAACTTTCAGCAATTACATGCCATTAATTAACTCACAACACGATTCGTAGAATTTCCATAATACTTACTTGCACTCTAATAGTTTGCCTTGTTATTTATATGAGTTTCGCTATCCTATACGTCACGTGATACTCCCTGACTCGCTTGTCTCACGCCGGCTTTTACAGCCCTGCTGTAAATGGCATATCTCCTGGATTTTACGGCGTCCCTCCATGTACAAGAAACGAGTAGGGCCCCCCTAGGATGTGCTGATTTATTTTGATGCATTTTCAAGCAATAAAGTGACAGCATTGCACCCTCTACGGAGTAGCAGAAGAAAGTAATAATTAGAGTGAAAAAGAAAACCCGAGCGCGCAAATCGTGCGTGTTTCGCCATGTCAGGCCAGTGTAAGCATTGCGCTGACGCTGTCTAGCATGGTCTAGCGTGGGGCAAGTATGGGTCGACAGTGCACAGTGACAATCCCGAAAAGCAGCGTGTATAACGAATGAAGTCGACGAGAGCAGAAACGGCTGTACGCCCGTGAGCTCCGGTGGTCACACGGCTTCAGAGTGGAATTGTAACGAGTTTTTTTTTCACTTGCCTTACCTTCCGTTCCTGAAGTGTCACGCTCGCGTGCAATATACAATACTTCCGCCTTGAAAATGTGCCATCCACGGGATACCCTAGTACAGTGTCTGCATGCTCATATTGATTCATGCGTACGGTTTCCGTTGTGTTCAAGTAAAATGCCGCACCAACTTGCGCAATAAGCCACCATTTGCATTTCGCTCATGCCGTGGGATAGAGCACAGTTAACGCGGAGTGTTAGAGCAATAGATAGAGAATTATATATAAAAAAAACATGACTGATAGCTCTGTCATAGGAATCTATATAACACGAAAGTAAAACGTGTCTTCACAGACGTAACTGAGCGTTTGTTCTGCATTGTTTCGCCCCGAGGACGAAGGGACGAATGTTATAGCAACAAGTTGTATTGTCAGGCGAAGAACGGCAAGCATCTCGAAACTTGCAACTCGCTGATCAAGCACAAAGCACGGAACGAACATACACAGGATGAGCGCGAACTAACAACTGTCACAGCTCGACAGTTACACTCTAAGAAAAAAAAGAGTATGCGTGACTCTTTTCGGAGAGTTCTGGCTTGCCACGTATAGGACTCTCTTTAAATAGTCACGGTGACTCTTTTGGTGGGTCAGGGTCAGGATCACGTTACCACTTATAGGGAGTCAGACGACTCTTGAGGGTAACGCTCGTAGGGGGGTCAAAGGACCCACACCGAAGCATCAAGCGACTCCACAAGTATTTTAAGCTACTCATTTGATCCTTGCTCTACTTTTGCGCGACTAGTGTTGAAAATAGTGGAGTATTCATTTTAAGCAAGTCCAATAGTACTTGCCGTTCTGCCCAGCGACTGTAGAAAAAGAATAGTTCAGTTTTAGCATTATTTTATTAAAACTCGTCAAAACAACACATATTTCCCAGCAAAGTTATATAGAAAGCGCGAAAAGATGGTCTGTGATTTCCAATTAAGAAGTTTGGGTATTCCTCATTTACATGCTTCTATGAGTATAGCCAACTAAAATGTGTGACTGCGATGTGCACAGTATCATATGGTGCTAAATAAACAGCAAAAATCGCCATCATGTTTCCATATTTATTCCTTGTGATTAAGAATAAATGAAAAAGTGGTGACGGCTTGAGGCATCAGACCTGTGGCTTGCTAGGTTGTCGCTCTTGTTCAGCGTGAGCACCATGAAAAACGGTATCTGAAAAGCAGAACGTGATATTACGATGCGAAAATGAAATTGCAGTAAAGGTTTGCAAAACCTACACAATAAGTGGTTCACACAGACATAATAAAGGCTAACAACAAAACAACAAAGCACATCCTCCGGCAGCCAGGGGCATGCCGTGAGCGGTTATTGACCGCATGTTTTACAAACGTAACCCATCCTTAAATACTCAGATAAACAGATGCGAGTACTGGGGCCCGAACGACACCCAGCGCGTGCGTACGCCGTCTACGTCGGGATCAGACACGTCATATGCTAGAATTAGCGCAAATAACTCCCACAATCACGTACACTCACTCGATTCTGTTATAGCGCCCAACGCCATCGCAGTGTATGCAAACCACGAAAGCAGCAAACTGAAACGAAGGAAAAAAGTGCACGGCGGGCGGCCGCAACAACCGGCGCCGTCGAAAGTCTCTAGCTTTTTCGCCTAACCGGCGAGGCGCCGCGTAATGACTACCGCGTACGTTCTGGAAGCCACCGTACTATATCTGCACCTCAAACTACCGTCTTTAAGCCAACAAAAACCATTACATATAGTGCGTCTGAGCGTTCTGTACACAGGCCTTTTTTCACGTTCCCACGCGTGGAAGCACGCTGCACACTCAAGGTCGATGGAAATGTTAATATGAAGCAGAGTAAAGTGCATCTCAAAACGACATCCTGCACCTTCAGTAGTGCAGACACGACGTGCGATCAGCAAGAAATGACCCTCGATTATTGTTTCCATCGCTCACTTTATGGGAGCTTGTACAGCAACGGGCATAACGGTGGCAACTCGTTAACTGACAGCTTTAGTTTGGCATCCGCAACAGCCACGCGGATACAGGCTACTGTTGGAAATGGCTGGCAGGTTCCGCAGAGCTGCTGCAGGCGCCCAGCTAAAGCTGTATAATTAGTACCTACGAAAGCAGTACACTCACCGTTCACTGGCGACCGTTATCGGTGTCCGCAGCTCCATGAATATTCCGCCCTCCAAGCGTCACTCCGTGCATGGCTCGAGCCGGCGTCAACACCACCGAAGACGCGCAACCTACGCAACCACGCAACGCATTCCAATAGACCAGGAGACTGAGACAGACTGAGACGACTGAGAGAGGAGAGCGGCGCGCCACCCCGGCGCCAACCCCGTCTACGTTGCCGAGGAAGGCGCCACAACGGCGCCAAAGGGCGAGCGTGCGATATGTATGGCGTATACGGCGGCTCTTCCGTTTACCGAAGCCAATCGAAACGCGCTTCAGGAGGGTCCAGTGACTCCTTCCCAAATGCGAACTCTTTTTCTCTGCCTGTACCTTCTAAAAGGGGTCAGATGGACACCCGAAGAGAGTCACGGTTCCATGGCCCTCTTTTGACTCCCTGTTTTCTTAGAGTGTAGAGCGCGCTGGTCAAATACAAAGGATGATGCACGAAACGAACGCACAAGTATACACAGGATGAGCGCGAACTGTCACACCTGTAACTTATTTGTTTGTGAGCAGCGCGCTCCTTTCGCAAAAGCGGTCGCAAAATGACCTTCGTGCTCTCTGTAACCCCAACGCAAACTCGCGGTGACAGCGCAAGACGTGCAAGACAAGCGCGCGCGCAGGAGCGACCACGCCCTGTAGAGGCACAGCCTCACCTCAACGCGTGGGGCGACGACCTTTAAAGCGCGCTCCTCGAGCCCTTCGCGCCATCACGTTAGTGATAAAGAAAACACTGATGTACCCAGATCTCTGAGGACCGCCACCGGCAAATGGTGTATATAAATAGCACGCCGTTAGTATACCGAAGAACGTGACGTCTGTGGCTGAGTCATTTCGCGCTGCGCCCTGGGGATCGAGGGGTTGTAAGTTCGACTCCCGGTGTCGGAACTTTTTCTCCTAGTTTTTTTTTCTCTAGGCCTCAGGCTGCCACGCTTCGAATGCTGTCGACCAGGTCTTATCCTAGTCTAGCAACCCTAAGTTCTTACACGGATGCTTTTGAATCGAACTGTCCCGACTCTGGTGAGAGAAGCAATTTAGATCACATGCTCTGGCGGTGTCCCTCCTTACGGGGCCCTCAACGCCTCACTGAAGAAGAGTGGTGCTCCGAGCTAAGGAGCTCGAATCTGCTACACCAGTTAAGGGCCGTCCAGAGGGCCCACGACGCGGCGGTGAGGCTTGGCCTCCCCATCCCCACGTGGGAGCGGCCCGAGGCGCTGCCGCCCTTAACGGCTGCGGTGCTCCTCAGGAATATCTTAATAAAGTTCATTGTCTGTCTGCCATATGTTTGTCTTTATATTTTACAACGTCATATCCGTGACGGAAATGCGTCAGTGGAGCTTGATGAACCCTGGCATAAAACAATTATTTGTTAAAAAAGTTGAAGCGAGAACTAGAGAGACAGAGAGAAAGGGGGAAATAGAAAGAAAGAGCGAGAAGGAGAAATGAATATTGAGAGGAAGACAGAAATAGATATAAACCGACAAAAAGCGACAGAAAATACAGAGGGAAAGAAAAAGAGAGAGAGGAATAAAGAAAGCGGAAAAGAAAAATTATTGAGGCAGGCCACCCTCTTCTTTCAGGCGTGGTACCACTATTGCGAAGCTGCCTTATTTTGTTTTGTTGCAAGTAAAGGCACCTTCGTTCACTGATGATGCGCTGCATTTACAGCTTTGATAGAGCGCCCCAACATTGACTTTATCATAGAGGAGTAGGTTATATTGGGCTTAGTGGCTCAAAATAAATTATAAATATGCTGCGCATGTCATATGGTCAAAAAATTGCGTCAGGAGACGCCTCATACGCGGCGCAGATGAAGATTACTTCAAAAATTATTTCATCTAACAAACTGCTTACGTCAGTCGGATGTATCACAGAATCATCTGAACTTTCGTTCTTTCGCGCTAGGGCCAGGATTATAAAAGTTTATATAATGATGACAAGTAGAACAAGATTATTCAACTAGCATGGCTGCAGAGAGGCCCATGAACAATTGCAGCGTGAATGCGTAAAGAATATATTAAACGTTATGATGATACCTGGTTTGGTATTTTTGGCGTATGCTGCACGGGAAGCGATTATATTGAAGACGTAAGCATCCACATGGTGTTGCCGCATCAACCGTGCCCTTTTGCCCTAGAATAGAATGTAAAGCACGTGGCTTTAAAATAGCTGACGACGCAACTGCCTTTATGAAGAGGCCGTGCTACAGGCCCCAGATAGTAATAGAATATGCTATTTGCAGAAATATAGTATAAGCTGTAGTACATAAAGATTATTTGAAACTTCTGTTTCATCTACCAAACCAATCACCGTGGTGACTGGCGCTAGTGCATCGTTTCTAAAAATTAAGATTGGCTGAACTGGTGTTTGTGGCTGAAACAATGTGTGTTACTGTTAATTGTTCATGACAGTTGCCGCAAATCTCGTGGACGCGCACGATTGCAAAAAAGAAAATCACGCCATATCCAAGAAATGAATGATGATTGAGGAGCTGACTCGGAGATAGCCGGGTAAACCGTGAATGCTGCGTACAATTCCTCTACTTTCATATAAAGACGTGACACGTTGTTGTAGCAGCGATTGTGGTGAGGTTGTTGTCGAACCCCAAGCGGTCGCAGAACTTGCAGCTGTGGCCGACCATGTGGTCGAGGAAATCGCGCTTGAAACGCGCGTCGAGGCCAGCAATTTCTGGTGGTGACCGCTTTCGGCACTTGGCCGCTGCATCCCGCGCTCATCCCTCTTTGAAGTTCTCTTGCCGCCACTTGCGCGCTGCTTCGGCTACGCGGGCATGTGTCTCGGTGTGCGCACGAAGCTGACCTCTCTCTGCGGCCTCGCGAGCTCTAACCTCAGGGTCTTGGCAGCGAGCCCGCGATGCCGCTGCCTTGCGAGCCCTCGGCTCCGCCACCTTGTCTTCTTCGTTCATGTTATTAGTATCCGAGCGCATTGACTGAAGACTGTCGAAAGAGAGAGGAAGCGCGCAGTTCTGGCCCTCTAGCAGTCTGGTATCAAACTAAAGCACGCGTCGGAGTGGAGCGAGTGCCGCTTGCTAGAGTTGCCTATGCTATATGTGGTTTCGCCTGCGTTATTATCATCGTCAACGGCGCTCGAAGAACACGTCGAAGAAGACTTCTCTTTCGCGCGAGCGTGCGCATGCTACAGTTGGCTATGCTATATGTTGTTTTGTCTGCGTTAATATCATCATCAAGGAGCTCAAAGGACAAGAGGAAGAAGTCTTCTCTCGCGCGAGCTGAGCTGGCGGTCGCCTCTGTTACTAAGGTTACGTTTACGGCGCGGGACTTTGCCCCAGCTTAAGAACCTGGCGAGCCAGCGCCTAAAATTTGGCTTAGCTGTTCATAGCGGTGTCTGCTTTCCGCAGGGTGTGTCATTTTCACCAAGCCCGGGGAGTGGTTCGTCACTCTGTTAATGTCCCTAAACATTAGCTTCCATTCAGCGAATGGAATTCATCGTTGCTAAATAGGAATGTGCTGATTTCTGGTTCTATTTGCAGATTTCATTTCTTGTACCGAATTCTTTCTTATGATTAAGGGCTTCCAGGTGAAGCATGCGATCTTTACACGATATTTACCAGGTGGATAACGCTTTGTACATAAAAAGCGAATGCTCTCGCCAAGTCTAAAGATGACTGTAGAATATATTAACAAGGCGAAAAAAATCAGGATGATGCGAGGACACAAACAAGTGCTGCGGTTGTGTTTGTTTGTCTCCTCCATTCTCCATTCGCTTATTTTTTCGAGCTGTTAATGTCATGTGAAATACTGCACCGACTACTCCAAGTCCTCATGTAAAAACTTGGAGGACGCTTGAGCTTCGCCTTCAAGTTTAGAACGCGATACCGTAATCGGGTCGCGTGGACATCATCTTCAACCATGCCACTACAACATAATTCTTTCTTTTGCAAATCGACGATGTACCCACTACATGTTCTTAAGGTTCCACGCACACATGCGCAGGTGCGCCTTTTGTAATGGGTGGGCAGCTTTAAACCACCCACTCATTACGCAGTTCACATGTTTTTGGTGCTTGGTGCGATTTTACGATTCTGCCACGCAATAATACATGCTTCAAGGAGGCTTGCTCCATCGCATGAAATTCTTGTAGCGTTTGCTGAAGAAGCAGTTTCAAGTAATGACGTGACTCCGTGGTAGAATACTTCTTGCCAAGCAGAAGGTGTGGGGGGAACGAAACTTTTTTGTGTTATGTTTATTTGCATCTATCCCGAGTGTTCGCTCACGGAGTGTGGCCGCAAGGGCGAAGCAATAAATGAGATAGCAAGCAACTGGAATGTCACACGAAGAACGAGAAGCATCTCGACACTTGCAGCGCGCCGCTGAAGCACAAAGAATGGCGCCCGAAAAGAACGCACATGCATTTTTTCTTCCACATCACGAGAGGGTACAGAAATAGGCCACTTTACAAGCGCGTATCAAGGGTAGTTTTCAAATTGGAAGAAAATTAAGAGCGTTGCGTGTGCAAGTGTCCAAAATGGAGAATCAGATGCTCTTAGATATTTCTTCTTCATTTAAACTGTGGCGCGTGTAGTGACCCCCTGCGTCTCCGGCCACACGGGGGCGTCTGATATAAGGTGTGCCTGTTGTTCTTTTTTTTTTATCTTCCACATCAAGAAAGCTTACAGAAATCAGCCACTTTCTCGTGCGCGTCTCAAGGTCAGTTTTCAAACTGAGAGAAAATTAGGAGCGTTGCCTGATAGAAAACACGCTCAGGCTCGTCCGAGATTTCCTTACTGCCAGTGGTAAATGGTGCAGTATAAATAGCTCGCCGTTGTTTCGCCGGCGCATGCGTGGGGCATGGTTGAGTTGTCTGATGCAGCGGGCTGGGGAGGAGGGAGTCGATGGTTTGAATCCCCCGTCAGGTGCTTCGGACATTTTTCTTCTGCTTTATTTTTCTTTGTGCCTTTTTTACATATATACATACATATACATATCCGGGACATGACGGTTACGGCAAAAGTCAGCCAAGAGTGTCCTCATAATTGCTATCGCAATAAAGCGCGAAGCAATGAATGCGATAGCAAGAAATTGAAATGTCACACGAAGAACCAGAAGCAGTTCGATACTTACAGCGCGTTTCCAAAGCACATAGACGTAACAGCTGTGACAGTTGTTACTTCATGCTCAGGCTGTGCGTTCTTTTAGGGCGTCCTTCTTTGTGCTTCAGCGGCACGCTGCAAGTACCGAGCTGCTTCTGGTTCTTCGTGTGACAAATCAATTTGTTGGTGTCGCATTCATTGCTTCGCCCTTGCAACGAAGATGTTGCTTTTTCCAGCAGCCTCGGCAGCCAAAATGGCTGACTGGCTGCTGGAACCAGTTGCTGCTGGAAGCCTGTCCGTGTGTCATTTCTTTACGTCTTTGTCTACGTTAAGCGCTCGCATTTCAAGAAAACTAGGCAGCCAATCCGAAAACGGCTATCATGGCACGTGGAATGTTCACCCATTTCAGTTTTGTAAAATAATAAAATCGAGAACTGTGAAAGGAAATCAGGCGACTATATTGCATACTTGACGGTGTGCGATTTAAGGGTAATTATGTTCCTTACACTCCACTTGATACCAGTGTAACATATTAAGTAATTCGGTGTATGTTATTAAAACCACCCTTATACAACGGCACGGGCGTCCTTACTGACACTTTCGTTGGCGGGGTATGTACGAAGCTGACATTTTATTTCTGCTATTTGGAGAACGGGAGCGGTGCGCGTAGGGTGGGCGGGGGCAGAAAGCCAGACTAACAGTGCATAGGGAGTAAGGAATGGAAAAGATATGTTTTTTGTTAAAAAATTCGAAGTTTCTGCGATATTTATTCCTCCCTTCAGCTACGTGTTGAAAACGAAACTCAGCTGTTTGGTAGTGCTGCCAATGTATGCGGCACGTGCATTCCCTCATCAGCAACCTGAAAGGAAATATGAGAGCAGCCCTAGGCGTGTTTTCACTAGACCAAATACCGAGGCAAATAATTTGAGAGAGACCTTCATCTAGTTGCAGTTACAGACAGATTTTTTAATTTCACGTTTTTTTTAATTATTTCAATTTCCTCAAAGCGAAATCCCAAGATGGTTCATCAAACGCGATAATTGACTATCGGCGGCATCAACACGAGTGATGCAAAAAATCAGCATCCCATGATGACGTCACCACATGACCTCGAGGCGCTGTCACACATTGCCAAAGTATGTGGCATGATCATAATGTCATAATTACATCACGATGATCTCACATGACGGCGGTATCACGTGGAATCGTCGCTTGGTGAAAGGTGGGCCGACCACAGAGGCAGTGCAAAACCAGGTGAGGTGGACAAAGCTTGCAATGCCCAGATCCTGGAGGCTGTGCAGAACCACTTTAGGTGCAGAAAGCTTTCGGAGGGGAGCAGGCGCGGACCAATACAACGACTGAGAAGAAAAAGATGAAGATTGCTTTGGCCTTCGAGTCGTCTGAGGGGAATGCAGAACGAAGCCTGTGATATTTCCTAATTTTTAGGGGCGAAGCTCTTCTTAGTCTAACCTTGTCACGCGTCCGGCGTAAGGCGTAAGGCGTAACCGGCAGTATACTACGACTCACCACCGATTATTTGCAAACTGCCCACTACTTCGTCTTTGGAAACATCCCACTATGATCCATCACCGTTCCATTACTTCACCGACCATAAAGCCGTTATAATGAAGGGGGAACGGAAGCCACCTTTGAAAAAACTGCCCACTACTTCGTATTTGCAAACATCCCACTACTTCCCACTGCTTCCCACTACACTGCTTTCCAATACATCCCACTGCTTCCGGAGCTTCGCCCAAGCTCTTCGTCATTCACCCGTGGATATGCTGTGAATTTTTTAAATCTTTCTGCCTTATGTTTCGCTGCAAGAAGTGCAATTACAGACAGTTCTTTATTTTCATTTGTTATTGTTTCTTTATTCTTTATTAGGGGCGAAGCTCCTTATAGCGGCACCCGTTCGTCCCTCGTAGCGTAGTATGTAAACAGTCTTACGCTTTGACCTGCAAGGTGGTGCCGGTGGGAGATTTTTCCTGTGCGTTGTTGAACAATAAAAAATTCGCAGCGTTAGCTAAAAGCCGACTTCTTCTGTCTCTCATTCCCATTAGCAGCCATTCTTTACCTCCAAGGTAGTGCCTGGTGAGATTTCTCCTGTGCGTGATTAAACAATAAAAATTTTGTTCAAAACGCCGTTGATTGATGAAATAAACCAACAAAAAGACGCCAGGTGTTTTGTAAAAGCAAAACGAAAGAACGCCAGATGTTTCTAAAGCAAAACGAAAAGACGCCAGCTGCTTAACGAAAGACGCCAGATGTTTTCTAAGCAATGGTTTTCTAAACAATGAAAATTCACAGCGTACATGTAAATATAAAGTGCGCTGCAAGTCGTCATAACTCATCGAACCTTTAGTATGAACGCGCCCGATCTCACGTCGGTGATGATGTACTGGGCAGAATTCACGGAAGCCCCGCCACGGTGGTCTAGTGGTTATAGCGCTCGACTGCTGGCCCGAAGGTCGCGGGATCGAATCCCGGCCGCGGCGGCTGCATTTTCGATGGAGGCGAAAATGTTTGAGGCCCGTGTACTTAGATCTAGGTGCACGTTAAAGAACCCCAGGTGGTCGAAATTTCCGGAGCCCTCCACTACGGCGTCTCTCATAATCATATCGTGGTTTTGAGACGTTAAACCCCAGATATTATTATTATTATTAAGAATTCACGGAAGATTCACGGTTTACCGATGAACCTCCGCAGCTTCGTCCACTCATCATCATTCACTCCGTGGATATGCTGTGATTTTTTTTATACTTGCATTTATTGCTCCTCTTTTATTTCTACTTTCATTATATTTTCTTTTTCATTTCCTAACATTACTTTTTTTTTCCACTTTCAGCGGCGAAAGTTCCACAAAATCGAGCCGCGCCTCTGAAAAAGAATAGGCTGGTCACGTGACTCGATGCGCGCCAGCCAAAGAATCGTTCAGTGTTTTGCTGTACGACGCACAGTACACGAACGCTCGTCGAAGAGCTGCGCTATAAAAAGCAACCAGCCGAACGGGAACCGGCAGTGAATCATTTACCGGATGATTGACACTACCTTTTTTTATTTGCGACATATACTTGCCCTTAAAGCATAATATTTGTTGAATACGTTTGTAATAAATGTGCGCCGTTAGGCTTGTGTTGTGTATGAAGTGAAGAAGTGTCTTGTGGAATGTATTATTAGATACGAAGTATCTTAAGGCGGAGCTCAATCCGGTGGTGGTGGTGTGGTGTGCGGCGTGACCACCCTTACTGCGCATGCGCATACCCTCTCCACACAGCTCCTCTCCACTCACCCTCTCCCCTGCCCCTCTACACTTTCCATCTCCCATTTCCCTCTCCCATTCCCCTCTCCACTTTCCCATTCCCCCCCCCCTATCCCTTCCCCTTTCCACTCTTCCTCTGAAACGCGGGCTAGACATGCCGAAATTGCCTCCTGCGCAACGCCGCGATGAGCTCGAGCGCATGCGCGTCCCCTCCCCTTCTCTCTCCTCTCCTACGCTGCCCCCCCTCTCGCCCGTCTGTCGACCGCGTTCCCCGCTCGCCTTGTGAGAATTAACGGCCAGGCTAGATGGAAGATACGACGCGCGTAGCGTCCCTCTTCGCGTTCCACGACGCGAGGTCGGTAGCATGCCCAACGAACGCCAACGGAACGCGATCGTGCAAGTGCTCCGGCTTCGCATCGCCTCATGGTCCCCTTTAGCGGGAGATGGTGTAATTTTCATGTATCCGTCGATCATAACTGTTTGTGTCACTGTAGCGAAGGCCAGCTTGCAGGAGATCATGGGAGCGTTCCGACTGTAACCCTTGGCAAATCCATATAAGATGGTATGCATCTGCTTAAACATGTGCTTCTTTAAGACGCATGTCATTGTCTAACATGACTGCTCATAAAGAGTGACATGCAGCGTTAATGTGCTGCAAGCGGTACTAGCTTGAGCTGCATAATTTTTCAATTGTATTGCACATTCATGTATTTTATTTGTGACTGCGTGAATGTGTCTTACAGGCAAGTATGTTGGTGCTACTGTGTTTGGTTTAATGTAGCAGAGGCAATTGAGGTTATGCTGTGATATATGGGGTGATAAAATTCACTAGTAAATGCAGCATACAATGCAGCATTCAGGAGACAGCCTCCAGTACCTCAGCAGACTCTGACCTTTAACACCGCGGCGTGTGGTGCAGAACTTCGATCGACATTTAAAAATTGGCCTTAACAGCAGGGTTTGAGCTGGTATCTAGACCAGGCATTCAGCTTTACTGCCAACTGTTCTACTCTAAAGCTAGGCCAGTGCTTGAAATCGCTTCAGAAAAAGGGTCCATGCAGGTGTTGTGTCGCGAGACGAGTCACTTTAACAGGCGTTATATTGCGTCGCAGAAGCGCACAATCACAGCAGGTTTGACGGTATGTTAATTGCCTAACGCGTGAGTGGTGTAGAGCTGCTCAGACATAACAAATTGTTCAGCCCTCACCCGTGATCATCATGAGCCACTGCATCAAGAAAAAAGTTGCCCCTACTAAAAAACGTCCATTGCTTTACATAAGTCTGGTGGGTGATTTGCTGCAGCCAGAACACACTTGAGAAAAAAGGCATACAAAAACTGAAGCGCCCGCATGAACTTTAAAAATGCTCGATTTAGTGTAAAACATATGTAGTTCCACGTCGCGACTCCTTTGTGTGGAAAGAAAGCAGCCAGGCCCACGCGTTTTTTGTTAGAAGAGCGCTACACCTGTCGAACTTAAAAAAAAATATTTTGAAGGTACCTGTTTCTTGCAGAAATGCGTTTGATCTAAGCCTGTCTGATGACATCGCAATGGATTATTTCATGACTCAGTTCCAGCACAATGCCAAGACTGATCCATTGCTAATGATGTCTCTTTCAAGCAGTCATAGCGGAACTTGTCCTCGTTGATTAATGAGCCTGGTATTCCAATGAAGCCGGGTATTGCGTCGTTAGCTTTTTTTTCATTTTACGGCATCGGAATTCTGAAGCAAATTTTGTAAAATTTTTATGTGGCTAGCTCTTTTATGCGATTCAAAATTTTCAGAAGCTGCAAAACAGCATTTTACTATTAATCTGAAACTGCTGGCTAAAAAAAACTAATAGGTATTCTTGCTTTTCAGGGAGCCCATGGACGAGCGGAGAGTCACGGCGTCTGTTCCAACGTGGCATTAGCCAAGAGCTGGGTAGAAGCATCTCAGGCTTCTCAGGACCTAAATAAAGATGATTTTCTGACGGAAATTTTCATTCCCCTAAAGTACTGTTATCGTCACACAGACAATATATACATATACTAACTACTGCTTACTGCCAGTATGAGGTACAGGCTAGCCCTCCACTAAAATGTTAGTAACGCCTTTAAGGTCGAAAATAGCATTTACCATAGTGACACCAATTGCAACAGTCTGGCAACACCCACAGTAAAGGCCAGTACTAGTGTGCAATATAACTCGTCAGTTCTCAGAACGATATCCGAAATGTAAATCCAGAACAGGGTAAATCCACTCATGGCGCTGCGATCGGTAACTTGAATTATATGGTTATTTAAGAGCTAATCGTGGCTTCAGGAACATGGTGTAGGAGCTAAATGCCCGGTTCCCTTAAGAAAAAGCGGGGTTCGAGGTACGGCTGTAGATGAAGTTTTTTTTACAGAGAAAGCTGTTATGAGATCACAGCAACGGCCGTTTTTTGGCACCGAATTATCCGCTGCCGCCGCCGCGACCGGCGCCACCACCGGTGTCCGTAACCGCTATCGGGCGAAATAAAAAAAATCGTAGTGGCTTAGCTCGGCTACGCCAAGATATACGAAGCTTAAGCTTAGGTTCAGCTGATTATTCATAGCTCTCCTGGTTGTCTATGGTTAGCTTGATTACCGTGCTTACTGCTGCTTCAGTGACACACACATAGTATACGCATTATGTGACACATGTATATTTATTTTTTTAACAACGTCATTTCTCTATTGCCACAAAGACGGTTCGGTGGTCAGTGTAGTAACACACTGGCGTCTCTATGGGCCCAACGCCCGGCGCAGCGTCAGACTTGGATCCTGCGCAATGGAGGTGACAGCTGGGCACGCGCCCGCGCCAGTGCGTCTGCCACGGCTATGACATCACTCCTCTGGAATGCGCAGACCCGCTAGGCACGCGCGGCGGCAGCGGCTCCTGTTTGCCAGCGCTTCGCCGTGACGTCACTGCTACTCGCGCATGCGCAGCACGTCTCTCGATAATAAACTGCTGAACCTCGGCCAGCGTAGCTAATGCTACAAAAAAAAAAAACGAAATACGAAAATGTATCCAGGATAGAACCGCGTTCGAACCTTGGTACTCTGCACGGGAGCCAATATTCTACCACAGAGCCATGCCGGTGCTTGCCACTGCTTTGCAAAAAAGACCCTATACAGGCTTCATGTCGGGAAAGAACCACATTAAGTTATGTAATATAGTGTGGTGGCAGAGTAAAATAACAACCAGGCGTCACACGACGCGAGTTTTGTAAGCAGGCGTCACAGAATACGAATTGTGCAACGAGTGGGTTGTTGAATGCTTCCGCCCCATTACAAATTAATCTGCCATAGTTCTTCGTAATCAGTCACAGCATCAATAAAGTGCACATAATGCCTTAGAGCTGTTTAGCGGGTACCACGGTTCTCCGCAGAATAAAGGAAAATGGCATAAGGGCTGCTTTCCTACTTCACAAAAAGAATGATTTGTGGCGTAGTCGGTACCTTGATAGTGTACTTGTATTAGTTGCCCCAAGAGAGTTTACAACAGGCTATAGAAATGCCACTCTTTCAGCTCTCGCTGCGACTGTGCTGTGCTCTCCGCGCAGGTCTGGCGTTTTTTCTATTATGTAGTCTGACATCTCAGGCCTATATTGCTCTTACGTTGGTGATTCTTAAAAACGGCTTCAACTGCATGGTCCCCAAAAGCAGAACATAATATTAATAGCAATATTTTGCAGCGCCAAGTTGTAAGATTGAAGTACAACATATAAAAAATATTGGCTCCGAGTTTTTTCCACATACAATTCCCGACTTGCGTATTCTCGACCAGCTGCTCTCGCTTGCCGGCTGCTGAGTCACTGCATAAGAAACACCGCAAGCCGTAATTCTAAAATAAATACGTCGCACACTACAGGAAGACTGACACAAGGGAATTGGGGTACAGGCGCTGACTAACAACTGAAGTTTTATTGTTCGTACACCACGGCAAATATACAGCAGGTATCAACAACAACACAATGGAGCAAGAATTTGTGTCAGTCTTCGTGTGGTGCGCGCTGTATTTGACTTGTGAAGAGAAACAATCAAAGAGATCGGGCTGCGTTATGAAGAACGTCGTCGTTTTGTCCGCACGAAACACCCCAGGTGTGAATTCTTTAGTGACTCTAAAGTGGAAAGCTGTTTGGATGGTACTTCGAAGCATGTGCACCTGAGCTGTGTGCCAAAAGCTAATCGTTTTGACAATGAAGATAATCATACAGGTTTCAAAATGCGTATCGTTTTGCCCGTTCCAACAATGTGCCAGTCAGCCCAGTAGAGCACACGCAAGCATTTCAGTTCTGCAGCTCTGCACTTGTGCAAACTCTGAACCTCTGAACCTCTGAACCAGATTGTTGGAGTTCTTAAAGGACCATGTAGTGCAGGCCACCGTTCGCAGCGCCTCAAACACGTTCACCCTCTTTTGGCTTCAGTGTCGATGCATTTGTGGCGTGGCCGTGCCATAGGTTTAATACAATGTACTCTCTTTCTAGGCATATCTGCGGCAGATGCTGCCAAGAAGCCAGGAAGGGTGTCTCCCATGGGGCAATTTATTTCTGTCCACAAGTGTGCTAAAAATTTTAATGCGATTTGGAGAGGAAACACATATTCTAAACAAGAATGCACTCGAACAATTCTGCTGACTGCGTATTCACAGATGAAGTGCACCGACTGGTTATTGCCAGTTTTGGAATTTCCGTTCCTGAGAGCTCAACAACAGGGCTATCGCATAATGTGAAAACTTCAGGGTAGTTCAGCCGCCCAAAGCTCGTGTGGCAGGATGATTAACCAAAATTTGATAAGCATGTCGTTCATATGGGACATGAAGGTTGTCCTGCGTCGGCCAAGGCATGAGGAGTGGAGATCCTTCTCGAAAAAAAATCACCGATAGCGTGAATAAATTTATCCTCACAAGCAATACATTGCGACAGATGCC
Organism: Rhipicephalus sanguineus; assembly: GCF_013339695.2. Classification (NCBI taxonomy): domain Eukaryota; kingdom Metazoa; phylum Arthropoda; class Arachnida; order Ixodida; family Ixodidae; genus Rhipicephalus; species Rhipicephalus sanguineus. Next base: position 86,173,353 of record NC_051183.1, on the reverse strand, counting down.
ACGCAGTGTGAGAACCGATGTTATGATAAGCAGTCAGCGAGTAGCACACTATTTTGCGGTGCTTGACTTTCAGCCAAGCGTTACGAGTCGAAAAGACATCTTTGTGCACCGGGAGTTTCACATCATCATCATCATCATCATCATCAGCCTGTCTACGCCCACTGCAGGGCAAAGGCCTCTCCCATGTTCCGCCAATCAACCCGGTCCTGTGCTTTCTGCTGTCACGTTATACCTGCAAACTTCTTAATCTCATCTACCCACCTAATTTTCTGTCTCCCCCTCACGCGTTTGCCATCTCTTGGAATCCAGTCAGTTACCGTTAATGACCACCGCTTATCCTGCCGACGTGCTACGTGCCCGGCCCATATCCATTTCTTGTTCTTGATTTCAACTACGATGTTCTTAACCCCCGTTTGTTCCCTGACCCACTCTGCTCTCTTCCTGTCTCTTAAGGTTACACCTATCATTTTCCTTTCCATCGCTCCCTGCGTCGTCCTCAATTTAAGTTGAACCCTCTTTTTAAGTCTCCAGTTTTCTGCTCGGTAGGTAAGTACTGGTAAGATGCAGCTGTTATATACCTTCCTCTTGAGGGATAGTGGTAGATTACAATTCATGATTTGATAATGCTTGCCGAATGAACCCCAACCCATCCTTATTCTTCTAGTTATTTCAATCTCATGGTTCGGCTCCGCGGTTACTACCTGTCCTAAGTAGACGTACTCCTTTACAACTTCCAGTGTCTCGCCACCTATCGTAAAGCGCTGCTCTCTGCCAAGATTGTTCCACATTACTTTAGTTTTATGCATATTAATTTTCAGACCTACTCTTCTACTTTCCCTATCCAGTTCAGTAATCATGAGCTGTAATTCGTCTCCCGCGTTACTCATCAATGCAATGTCATCAGCGAATCGTAGGTTACTGAGATACTCTCCATTGACTCTTATCCCTAACTCTTCCCAATTTAGGGCCCTGAAAACCTCCTGTAAACACGCGGTGAATAACACTGGAGAGTTCGTGTCTCCCTGCCGTACGCCCTTCTTTATTGGGATTCTGTCGCTTTTTTCATGGAGGACTATAGTGGCTGTAGATCCGCTGTAGATTTCTTCCATTATGTTTATATAGGCTTCGTCGATGCCTTGATTCCGCAGTGCCTGCATGACTGCTGATGTCTCCACCGAATCAAATGCCTTCTCGTAATCTATGAAGGCTATGTATAGGGGTTGGTTGTATTCCGCGCATTTCTCTATCACCTGATAGATAGTATGAATATGGTCTATTGTTTACAACATAACTACAACCAAATATTTGAACAAAATGCGTTAAATCGCAGCTCAATAAGATCAACAACACATGGTTTGCCGTGACGTGGCGCTGGCCCTACATGACTCCGCAAGACCTTCGGCTGTTTTTGGAGCTGAAAGTGCCACGAAAAGTTACTTGATTTGACTGAAAAACTGACATCACACGTGATGCAACAACGCCACTGATCACCATTCCTAAAAATCTGTTCTAGGAGTGTTTCCCACATTGAACAGTGCTGGGAAAAGTGTGTGCCTCACTGCTCAGACTTCATAAAAGGAGATTAGTGTTTTGTCCCTCGTTATGAATAATTGTATTTTGCTAACTAGAGGTTCGGTAATTCTTGAACACACACCGTACAGCGGTATGGCGCCGAATTATCCCGAATCAGGCAGTCTTCATGTTAATGTGGGCAAGGATTTCGTGTATTGATTGTTTGTGTAGGGCCGATTTCACTCATTTTACCTGAAAAACTAACAAAAAATTACAGCCAGTTCCATACGCGTGAATTCTGTGCAATGAGCGCAGCCAAGAAACAGGCGCCCCCACCTAGATAAGGCAGATTCAGTTCTTTCTTCACATTCTTTTATTTCTTTTCTTCATCTTGCATTCTTTCTTTTTTCCTTGTCATCACTGCATTCCTCCTCAACGTGACTTCTCGTTCCTACCCCTTGCTATACTGAAGTGTTCAACGCTATGCTTTCGTTTACCCTATCAACTATTCCTTTTCTTCCTCCTTTCCCTCCACCTCACGAATACTTGCCATTCCCATCCCCTTCCTAAACTGTTGTATACAAGGCTATGCGATGCTTTACCCTCCTCCTTGCTCCTTTCATTCCTCGTTACATTAAGATCGCTCCACCGCACTTCCCTTTCCGACCCCATTGTTAACTATACAGTGCATGCTTAAGCTGGCTATGCTACGAGCGGCTTCGCACATACCCACTTTCCTTGGCGCATACCCACCGAATTTTGCGCGAACTACACACGCCGCTATCCCAAGATTAAAACAGCTCAACTGTTAAAACGACGTAATCTTCAAACGTACAACAACATCATTACTGGTGAGCAGGGTGTCGGAACGAAATGTTTTTCGTTTCGGTTTTAGTTTCGTTTCACCGCAAAAAGTTCCGTTCCGTTTATGTTCTGAAACGAAAAAAAAAAACGTTCCGTAACGGTTCGTAACGTTTTTTTAGTGCAAAAATTTGAAGTTAAAGTACTCATAAAAACATGGAATTTGTGATATAGTTACTTGCTCTCCTCTTATTTAAGAAAGTGGGAGAGAGGTAAAACACCTTCTTTCTACGTTCTTCAGAGGAGTGGAAGAAACTGTACCAGGAATTCCTACCAACTAGCACAAACCAGTACTATACCCTTCAAAGTCATAATATTTATTTTCTCAAAAGTCAATTACGACTTCTTTTAGCGGGCTCAATGCTTTGTGTCAAGGGAGTGAGCACGATCTCAAAAGCAGCACGTCAGTGAGTGCACTCTCTGTGCGAGACCGCTAATCTGAATAAAAAAATTCGCCAGTACTGCGCGGAACACGCAGCACAGTCACAGCGTAAGCTGGAACAGCACCCTTTCTAGAACTCGTTCTATATTTTCTTGGGGAAACTAATACAAGTACACATGGAAGGTACCCACTACGCCATAAATCATAATTTTTCTGTAGTAGCGAAGCACCCACTATGCCATTTTTCTTCATTCTTCGGAGAATCGTGGTACCTGCTACACATCTGTGAGGCATTATGTGCACTTTGTGCTGTGGCTAATGACGATGAAGAATTATGGCTGAGCCCTTTGTAACGGGTTGAAAACATTCAATGACTGACTCGTTAAGCAACTCGCATTGTGTGACGCCAGGTTGCTATTTTACTCTTCTGCCACGCTATATAACGTACGTTAACACGATTCCTTGGCCATCATGACGCCTGTGTAGAGTATTTTTGCGGAGAAGTTACAAGCACTAGCGTGACACTGTGGTGGGATACTCGACTGCCACGCACAGGGCGCGGGTTAAAATTCATTTGGATCCTAGAAATGTGTTTCTCATTTCATTTTTTTTTTATTTCACGCGATAGTGGTACGGACACCGGCGGATGGCGCCAAAATCGGCTGTTCTGATCTCATAACAGGTTTCGCTGTAACAAACTTCGGTGCCGACCATGCCCTCTCCACGCTGGCCGGTGTGACAGGCGCGCAAAAGTCCACTTGCGTCAATATAAACATATCTGCAGTTGCCACTGTTTTTTGTTTTTCGCACAATTTCAACATATCTTTCCTTTGGAATTCCTGCCTGAGGTACGCGCTAATACTGTACTCTGAGATGTGCATAATTGCTCACGTAGCATGACCTCAGTTCGGGATTGCCAGGTTTTCTCGTGAACCGAAAAACGATTGAAAAAATTTCGGTTTCACTCCGGAACGAAATAATAGATAAAGTTTCGGTTACGTTTCCGTTCCGGTCAAAAATATCGTTTTTTCTCGTTTTTCGTTTTTGGTTTTCGTTCCGTTCCGACACCCTGCTGGTGAGAGGTTTAGTTAATATTTCACTTTTCAATTTGAAGTGTGGTCTTCTATAAAATTTACCTTGGGTATACTATATGTGCGCGGTTTAAAAGAGTTAAACGTGAACATTTCACCGAAGTTGGCCCACTGTTGGATGTAATTGACGCCAACCTAAATGCTCCAGGCGAAAAAAAACTACTTGAAGACGAAGCTCTTCCTCTGAAAGCAAAAGTTTTTTTTTACTCGGAGTTTTATTATTTTTGAGTTTTAGCTCAACCCATGCTTCCCAACAGCGTTTTCTACCTCCATCTAGCTTAAGTGAGGCTCTTAAGCACGCCACGCAAACACCCCTACCCCATGCCGGTTCTTCCCTGAAGTTATAGGGTTCAGCAGCCCTAAAATTCTGCAAACTACGCCGTTTCTGTAAGACCAAGTTGAGACAAGTCCGTCTCTACTCTTTTGGAGAAGGTAAAGGGAAGTAACCAGCACATTCAGAATGAGCTTATAGGAGTTACATGCCAGTAAACAGAGAAATACTAAATCTTCAACACTTGTCTAAATGTTTACCCAATACATTTTATTCAGGCAAAATTATGGGGGAACAGACGAGCTGTTCTCTCACTGCTAAAGGAACGACGTATACTACTGCACATGCAGATATACTGACTACAATCAGTGCAATGGCGAACGTAGTCAGAAATGTTATAGAAATAAAGCCAGCGATCCGGCGCATTTTAGTACAGGCGTTCCGAGTTGTGTAATTCACTTGTTTGCTTTTGTTTTTTGCAGTGTCTTCTATCTGTGTTATTGATAATGTCTGTAGGCGTATGCTTCTTCAAAGAGGCCAGGCGTGCCAGCCGACGAAATACCGTAACATGGATCTCTTCGGTTCCTTGAAGCCTCGAAGCTGCCGTCTGCATGGGGTCCAGCAATCTCGGCACTTTGATAAACCCTCAGCTAGAGCCAATATGATGTTGTGCTGGGCCTCATGCAAAGCTGGCAGACCGTTCACTCAGCAGCGTTCAAACTTACAGTCAGTTCCCTCGACGTATCATTTAAAAGCGTGGCCAGCACTATGTCACTGTCGACAAAAAAGCAATCGTAAGTGAGTTATCGGCTAAAGAAATCTTTCTCTCATATCGTTCCCACCAACTTGGTCCTTGTAATTCACAAAGCACACTTGTTTTCATGTAGTACAGTGTGTCTTATTGTAGTCCGTTACCAGTGGCAGTAATACAGTTTGTGCCAAGAGCTCGGAAGGGTCACGCAATTCTAATATGCACCAACATAGGCATTGCGTAACAAAAAATAATTTCAAGAAATGTAGCGTTGCGCTTATGAGCAGTGTGCCCATTACGTGCGCCAGAAACAGCCTCAATTTATTTATTCAATCAGAGTGATTCTAAAAGCGACGAATACTCAGTGACCAAAAAGAATAAGAAAGTGCAAAGACTGCTCAATAATTCATTCAATCCTTTACGGTACCCAATAAAGCACCTGCTGGTGAACTCCGTCCAACGTTAATTATTAAAACCGCATCGAAGCGGCAGAAGACGCGGCAGATGCACCTGCATTTGTTGGCCTTTTGTGTCTTTTTTTCTCTATTCAGGTGGCCCAACTATTTAAAATAACTGTGCCTGGCTGGTATCCAAACACTCGTCGAAGCCTGTCACAAGGACGAAGAAAAGGGAAACGGCTACTTACTAAACGCATATCGCTCAAGCTTACGTCACTGGTAGGAAGTGTCTGTCTCATCGAAATTCCCGAAAATATTTTACATAAAAAATTCCTTGAAAGCCGTTTGTAAGCGCCCTGAATTTATGTATGTGCTGCAAAAAACTATGCCCGGCTGTAGACCTGATTGTTATAAACTTATTTCGTGACACAGACTAAATTCGTGCTGTAGAGGTATAGAGAAATAGAACTTGAATTTCTTAAGGAAACATTTTTCCTAATACCCTTTCTTTCTCGCCAATTCAACCTATTTATTTACTGTGAACGTTACGTAAATACATTAAAGTTATTTGTTTAGTCAAGTCTACGCTTCGACGGCTGCCAGCGTGGGGATGAAGATTCAAGTGGTTGAAATCAAGGCCATGCTGCGAACCCTCACAATATTGCTGCTGACCAACAGGCACACTGCCCTCCTAATACAGGCCTCCTATCTATTCCTCTTCCACATCAACCCCTAAATACACTCCTTGCCCGTAACAACATTCTCCGGCAGGATACACGCGCTGTTGTCCCACCGTGTGTCTGCTCTCTCCCCTTTCACCTTACTAGGGCGGAGGAAGTCGTGCTTAGGAGGCTTCGGGCAGGGGTGTCCCTTACACCAGCTTTCATCTCCATAGAGTTTCCTACAATACTTACTAGAGGGAACTTTGGCGCTAGTGTCTATGGGAGCTGTAACGCATGGCGCTTCAGCCAGCATGGGAATGATGAGTAGTAAGATTTGTCTAAACTTCGTTCTTTGGGCTCCGTTTGGCTCCGCGTCGCCTGCGTCCGCTTTGTCCCAAAACGAAGTTCAGCAAAAGTCAGCAGTTCCACTTCACCACTTTAACTTTTTTAGCCTCACCAATACAAATCTGGTCACAAAGTTCACAACGATCCATTCTTTTGTCCGAAAGGAAACCTAAACACACCAATAAAAAAGCCACAAGTGCGTTTGAAGCCGTAAGTACGAACATTAGGCAAATCTGTGTACTACCCATTATTCCCGTGGTGGCTGAACGATCGCAGTGCCAGAGTCCCCTCTAGGTAATTTTAAGAAATTGTATATTTATCTCAACATGGAACTGGTCGCATTTACCAGTTGGTGCTAAATGCCCGCACTGTTCTGTTCCGGTGATGCAAGCAGATGCATACCACCTTACATGGACATGCCAAGGATTACAGACGGAACACTCCGTCATCTCCTGCAAACTGGTCTTCGCTACAGTGACACAAACAGTTATGACCGATGGATACATGACAATACATTCCACAAGACAATTCTTCACTTCATACACAACACCGGCCTAACGGCGCACATTTAACACAAGTAAACACAACATATATTATGCCTTAAGGGCATGTCTATGTCGCAAATAAAAAATGATTTTGGCGGTCATAAAAGATAAGGGGTAAGATCCAATTCGGCTATGCAAGGAAGCATTGTTCACAATGAAGAACACCTTGGAGAATGTCCGTTACACATATAAAAATGAGTTACACAAACTTCTTCAATACATGTGTAGACCGTTCTCTTCATTTAGTACACCATATGATGTGCGTAACAGAAGTTCTGTAACTGCAGAGTACGAAATACTACAGCAGGCTTAACATCCGCAATAACCTTTACAACTGGAGAAACGTACCGCGAATGATTTAGTTGATTGATCAAAGGTGATATTTCCCCTAGTCTTAAAATGGAGCAACGATATACTTTGTTTATATAGCAAATTCTATGGATGCTCGCGTTTCTTGTAGAATCTAAACAATGCCACAAATACAGCATGCTATCAGAAACATGAATGGCTGGGCATATTTCCCTATTTTGCTGAATAAAAGCGAGACAATCTACCCTTAATATCATCTTATATATAGCATAACTCGGGTAGAAATTATTGGCAGATTTTTAACTTTGGAAGCCTAGTTATCCCGAACGAACGCTATACAGTTGGCGCCTGCAGTAGCTTCAGTCTTCGAACGCTTCCGTGCTTGGTCAGCTTCGTTATGACGTGCTAATCTTGCCTCTCTTGGCCTCGACCTTTCAGCAGGCAACTTTGCCTTTTCTTGAGCTTTCGCAGTCTCCCTTGTGACTGCCCCTACTGGACGACTGACTTCAGCCTGTCGGTTGCGCTAAAACGCACGCACAAAAGGCCTAGGTTATGCGGCATTCATGGCGAACCGGAGCGAACACGCGCTGGAGAAGCAGTTGTTAAACTTTACCCTATCCACGTGGTACAGCACCAGTGATACTCGCGAGCACAGCTACGACACCTCATTGCAGCTAGCTGATCATGTGCCGGGCCTTTGAGCGAGATAGACGCTGGCACCAAAGAGCAGTAGCTGCTGCTGTAGCGTACAGCTGGCCGAGAGCCAAGAGCGTTCTCTTATTCCTCTTGCTCGCTCCTCAAGCCATGCGTTTTCATTTTTTGGCCAATGCTGTCACACGTCTTGCGTCGCGCTTGCGCTGCGGTCGCGCCAGGTGATTTGAATTGCGGTGAATGACCTGTCGAGACATTAATTAGCGGAAATAGGGACTTCAAGGTGAAAAAAATAGGGAATTCAAGGTGAAATAGGGACTTCAAGTGGTCAGTAGAATTAGAGCTAGATATGTCTCTCGATGTAGTATTAGTTAAAGATGAAATTCAATATTATCTACTTTTTTGTTAGTCGCGCGATTCGCTGAAGGTGTTCAACTTTACTAGGGATAAGAGTAGTCATGCTGTTGATGCCATGTAAGGGATAAAATAAAGGGAACAATTCGCACTATTTACACGGTTGTTCTAAACTCGAATAGCTTACAGCGTGCTTTTAGATTTCAAGTGATATAAAATATAATTGTCTGATGCCACTGCGTTCCGCCGTGTGCCACAGATGGCACTACGCGGGCCAGGACCACATAACTAAGATTACCTGCTTTATATTGCAAGTTATCGCATGAGCTAAAATGATCTGATTTTTGAAGCGTGCTGGCGAAGCTGCTCTCGGGGTAGGCTCGTTTGGGATTTTAATACGTACGGCGAAGGATTTTCGGTAATCGGAATCGACTTGGCTTTGGAGGAAGTGGTTTACCAACGAAAACGGAATCCATTCCTGAAAGAAAGTGAGTCAAACATGAGATCTGCAACTGCAAAATAAAAAAAAACGTAAGTTTTGGACACCGTTGTTATCGTCTATAAAATATTTCTCGCAGGTAAGGTCGATAGAAAATTGACAGTGGCAGGCAGCACGAATGCGCAAGACATGCCATCCTACTTGCGTAAGCTCACTCTGCCACGCACACTATGAGTACCTCTTGCTGGCAGATTACTATATGCTATATATCGTTTAGTAAGTTGCGCAAGTTTCGTTACTTCTAAGACTTTGATACAAGCACGGTGCCTTCTTGTATTACTGTCGCTGGTAACACTCAGCAAAGAGAAAAAAATTGCTGTACCAGCGGAAACATTATTTTTGTAGACATCGACACACGCCATTCACATTTAAGCGAACATTCGCTTCTCTGCTGACGCCTTACCTATCCCGTTTCTCATGTGATGGCATATGGCGAAAGGGAGAAGACAAAGAATTAGTCAGTTCTTGACAGTGACGATGCGCCATGTCTATAGGTTGCCTCGGGATTCTGCGTGACGGAAACGCGCCCTGGCGGGTTACTCTCTCTTCTTAGACATCAAACGGGAAAGCTACATTTCTTTTACGTCGGCCAGCCTTCCTTTGGGATCACTTGCCTTCTGCTATATCCGCTACGGAAGGATAAGCCAAAGATCAGTGGCTGCTGCCCGTGCGTTGTTATGAAGCGCGGAGTACGACTTATTGCATTCCCATGCGTACGGAGACTAGCCTCAATTCTCCCGACCAGGCCCACCGTAGATCACCGCCGTACACAGCGTAGGTACGAGGGACATTTTTTCTGTTGCGGCGGGTCAAGGAGCACCGTTTTCCACCCAAACATGCTAGCAGCGTTTCGCTCGAGCAAGGAAGCCTCTTTGCTTCCTCGCCGGTTTTGGATCGCGTGTTGTACAGTGTTGGGATGCAGCTAAAGGTAGATAAATATCGTGTTTGTGTATTGGTAAGAACGGCGTTGACGCACTGCGTTAGGCGACGTTACGGATCAAGCGCGCGCGTGTAGCGGCGCGCTAGAAGACGTGAAGAGACGGCTGAAGCAGCCCTGTGGCTCGCTGATCCTAAACCGGCAGTGGGCTCTGCTCCTTTGAACCACACCCACTTCCAAAGAAGTCGTAGGGGGCCCATTAGGCGTTTGACATCTCTTAGCCTAGTCAAGACGCCTTTAGGAATACGGCTTGCCGCGTTACCCGCGTTACGCCTGATACGGGTGAGTTTTGTTTGCAGTCATTGTTAGCTGATGACGCGTCGCTCATCTGGTGACTTTTGGATGATGCGCAGGACTATCTCTCAATGATTGGCGCAACATAAGAATCATCTGCGAGGCACAGCAGAAGGCCCAGTACGACTGGAAGTGTTGGCCGGAAGCGCATCGCCATTCTCTGTGACTTATTGACAAAAGAACGCGACATTAGTTTGTGCACTTTATTCCTAGAAGGAGAAATAGTTTGTTTTTTTAAGCATGAACCGCTTTTAGTTCCCGCTGGTAGCGGCCTTTAAGTGACCCTGAGCCAAATTCCAGCGCCGTTATCCGGGCGCTTCAAACGAGACATCCTGGCCCTCACACGAAAACGTACAGGTACTCAGATGAGACAGAACGAGATCACCATGGCATCTAGCCAAAATATTAGAACAGAGCGGTCTCAGGCACAGGCCCTGTCTACAGTCACCTCATTACTTACGCTGCTTACTGCTCAAACAAGTTCCGAATATGGCTTTGAAGTATTTCTTAATATTTGTTCACAATATCACTTAAGCTGTAGCGTCTAATACCATCACCATTTTTTATCTGGAACTTCCAATGGCGGTGTCCAGAGGGCGGTATCGGCAACATAAATTTGCTCTTTTACACGCCAGCGCCAAGCGTGTGCTATTTTGAAAAACAGCGATCGGCGAGTGAATTGCGCTCTGCTCAAGTTACCTTAAGTGGTTTCGCGGCTAGGGCTGCTGCATTCTTGGAGAGATGGAACCACGTTCCGTGCAGCGCAGAAGCCTCCTGCAGCGTCGTGGCCGCATATGCTAGGCAATGCCCATGTAGCGCGCTAGTACGTGCCAAAAGAATCCGAACCGGAGAGACGACGACGACGACACGCCAAGCAGGAGATGGCTGCGCCTGTTCCAGTTCTTTTCTGAGAAAATGGCTTCTGAAATATATAATTTGTGGACTCCCAGCATGAACGTCTGTTTGCCTGTTTACACACCCAAGATTTATCTCGCACAACGACAGCAAACACTGGCGCACATATGGACGAGTGGCCAGTGTAGTGTGGTGTAGTTTGGTGTAGTGTGCCCTTGCGAACATGCACTCTAAGAAAACAGCGAGTATTTGGGGAGTATTTCTGCTACACAACAATAATCGTCATCTGGCTTGCTCACGTTTCCTTTCTTGAAAACCTGGCTCTCGTCACTTTCCTATCAAGAATGCTATGTCACGCTGACAACGCGCGCGCCGTTCGTGACCGGCAAGTGCCGGGACCGCGGTGATAATGCGAGGAAAGTACGCGAGGTGGATGACAATTATTTTTGTGTAGCAGAAATACTGCCCAAATACTCGACTTTTTCTTAGAGTGTGCCCAAGATTGTGGCTAGAATAATTTCCGACCAATCAGTTTTGCTGGTAGATATCTGATGGCTACATCCACTATAGATTACGGGAAAGCCTGCCATTTTTATTCACTCTACAATTCACAGACGCCACCTCTGTTACATCGCCATAACCATGGCACCGCCATGGGTATGGTGATGTAACAGAGGATGCGTCACGAATGGCGATGTAACAAAGGTTCGTCACGAATGCGTTTGTTTTTTGGCTGTGGTTAGACGCCACAGAGGGACTGCTCTATCAGCGAAGAGCTAAGCTTTTATCCGCAAGTATGTAACAGAGAGCGCGTCATTTATTTTGCACATACAATAATAGGGCTTTATGCAGCCTTAGTTTATTGTTTATTCATAATTCGAGCGGGAGTATTGTTGTAAATAAACTTATTTGTGCAATTCTACTGCCAGTTAGTAGAAAGGATGGTGGTCAATATAATACGTACGAGGAGGTGGTGTTGGACCACGCTTTGGAATTGGCGGAGGTTTCGCACCTGCGAGACAATCGTATGACAGTCGTATGTTGCTATTGCAAAGGTTAAAACATAACGCCAGTGCTTTGAATGCAGCAACAAAAAAAACGGTATATCCCACGCCCTGTGGGAATCGATGTAATGCGAAGCAGTATAAGACGCTGAATACACCGCATTCTTTGGCTTTGAAGCAGATCAAAACATTCATGTCATGACATGTAGTACACGATGACATGTTTGTGACCCATGCACGCGCGTACAACCTGGTGCATACCATGCTAATGAAACGTATTCTTCTATAAATGGAGAGTCTTTGATGACCACACGCACTGGTGTCATGCCGCACCTGTTTTGGTATATATGCAGTAAACGAAGCGGCCGCTAGCCCACCAATATATATATATATATATATATATATATATATATATATATATATATATATATATATATATATATATATATATATGTATATATATATATATATATATATATATATATATATATATATATATATATATATATATATATATATATGCGCTAGCAGCCGCTTCGCTTACTGCATATATACCAAAACAGGTGCGGCATGACACCAGTGCGTGTGGTCATAAAAGACTCTCCATCTATAGAAGAATACGTTTCATTAGCATGGTATGCACCGTGGTATATATATATATATATATATATATATATATATATATATATATATATATATATATATAATGTTATAAAGTCGATTTATTGAACGTAGAGCTGGTCACGCAATGTACCGAGCACAGTTCGCTAGCTCGAGCCTCTGCTGCACGCTCGATGATGCTGCTGCCTCTGCGCCGGACTATTTCCTCTTCGTTACAGTATACCGGGTGTTCAAAGTAAAGCTTTATGGTATTTTTTTAAAGATTCAGCACTGGGAATAACGTGAAAACCACCTTTGCAGGTAAGTTATGTGTCCAGGGGAATACAAAATGGGACAATAATTATTGCTGTCAGACGTCTTAATATTTGAAAATAACTAATGAAGTTTTTTACTCAATGCAGCAAGCGGGTATGTTTGCATCGAAAAGTTGGAGGCCGTCGCGTTTCTACACAGTTCGATTTGGGAGAATTCTAGCATGTCTGCGCCCCGAGATATCCCGGTGTAAAGTTTAATTGCGGTTTGTATGATTACTCATCCAATACGGTGATGATCGGCGCAGTGTTCCTCCCTGATGTGACCAGCAGTCATTGATTGATATCGCCAGCCGGTAGAAAAACGGTAATCGTTATCATCTGTACCTATGCATTCCACTTTTTCTCAGATTAAACGCCGCACGCAATTGCCGCGACACATCGGGGAGGAGCTTTGCGCCAGTGCTCACTGTCTTGCATGCGTAATCATGCAAACCGCAATTAAACTTTGCGGCGGGATATCCCGGGGCACAGACATGCTAGAAGAATTATTTCAAATGGAACTGTGTAGAAACGCGACTGCCACCAAAGAGAGAGAGAGAGAGAGAAAGAGAAGAGGAAAGGCAGAGGTTAACCAGACGAATGTCCGGTTTGCTACCCTGCACTGGGGACAAGGGAATGGGGAATAGAAAGAGGAAGAGGGAGAGAGAGGAGAGCACTGCACGTGCGAAGGGGTACAATCAGTCACTGAGGCTGGGGCATCTCTGACCTACGTGACATCAGCGCTCTGAAATTCCATTGGGGAATCGCGGCATTTAAGAGGGCCGTAGGCGAGCCGTTGTGATTACTGCAGCGCTGAAACACTGGATCGAGAATCTTCAGCACTTGCAAGGCAGTTCGGGCTGACGGAGTGTTTAGCTTATTCAAAAGCATCAATATAGTGTTCAGAAGAGAGCGAGGCATCGCAGCAATGTCCTTGTCTTTCTCCGGCAAGTCGTGGGGAACCAGCGCTCGGTCTGTGTCTGCTGCGACCATTGGAGTCGCTGTGTATGGTGCTGTGGCTTCGGCTGTGGCTGTGGTTCTGGCTGTGGCTCTGGCTGCAGCTTTGGCAATGCCGGCCATGCTTCAGTGTCCATGTGCTCTGGTGCGGTCTTGTCCTCAGAAATCGACTAGGGCGTGTCTAGTCTAGGCAGCAGAGTATGAGGTGTCACCTGTGAACTGCGCTTCACAAAGTTCCTTGAACATCTACGGCGTCGGGAGCGTCGCTTTGTGACGACAGCAACAGCTTCCCGACGAGACGAGCGGTCTCGTACCATCTGCTTCAAAATCTCGTTTTCCTTCTGTTTCTTGGGGCACTCGCTTGACGAAGCGTCATGGGAACCGAGGCATTTGCGGCACAAGAGGACCGTGGCATCACAGGAGTCTGCAGCGTGTGGTTCGGCGCAGCGAGAGCAAATGACCGTGCTCTGACACACGGCGCTCACGTGTCCAAACCTCATACAATTGCGGAATTGAAGTGGCCGTGGAATGAACGGTCGTACAGGATGCCGAAATTGGCGGGTCTACCTTGACATGGGAGGGCAGAGATTCACCCGTGAATGTTAGTTTTATACAGCGAGATGTGCCCATGCGCGACATGTGTATTATAGGGATGCCATCAACTGTTGGCTTCACCAGACTGGGCAAGTCTGTGTTGGAAACAGAGACATCCACATCGTAGATGGCAACCAGTAGTGGTACCACTGGCCAGTGGGATGTACGAGCGAACCTTTATGCTATCAAGTTCCGTAATTTTGCTCAGTGTGCTCAGTGCAGTCTCATGAGCGACGTCGATAGCCAGGACATTTTTTCGTGTGTTGACTCTCACGTCCCTTACTTCATTTGGCACCGCCGCTTCGAGAAGCACCGAGACCGACTGTTTGTTGAGTTGTCTCAGGTTGTCGGTAGCGAGTTCTGGTACGAAAATAATCGTACTGACTGCGGTCTTCCGAGTAGATTTGAGAGTTGACTTGCCTGAAGACAGGGAGGACCCGGTGTTTCTTCGCTTCGCCTTACGGCGTCGTACGAGCTGAAAGTCGTCATCGGACGAGTCCTCACTGCCGAGCGTGCAGACACTGGTTTCGTCGCTGTCCGTATCACTATGGAGCCCAGTGCGCTTGCTGGAGACCGCCGCCGCTGTCGCCGCCATCCCCGGCAGGGCCCGGGGAGGTCTATACTTGCATCGGCGCTAGAAACGTGGCGGATATCCAGCGGTGAAGGCAGAAATATTAAGAAACTAGCGGATCGGTAGTCACAAGCGTTCTGTAAAGCGAACACCTCGTCTTCCTCTTACTAGTATGTCATGACTAGTACGTCACGACAAACTTGCCCGCTTGCTGCACTGATTAGAAAGTTCATTTTCAATCTTAGTTAATTGGGCGGCTGACAATAATGGTCTCACTTTGTGTCCTACTTGACAATAAACTTATCTGCAAATGTGGTTTTCACGTACCTCCTTGTGCTGTAAGAAAACCATAAAGCTTAACTTTGAACACCCGGTATATAAATATACAAAACGCTAACGAAACGGCTGCGAGTGCGACATCAGCGTCTCCTGCAAATCACGCTGTTCATGACATACAAATTGTGATTTTCATGTTACGACCTGTCATTTAAGTTCGCCATCCATTCATATCACGCCACCGAATTCCGGTCTAGATCAAGCTAGCCAAACAGCCGCGAGGGAACCATGATCGTGTCATGTAAATCATGCGGTACATGACATGCATATCATGATTTGCATGCTGCGACCTGTCATGTGTGTTCGTGTTACACAAGACAAATTTTGATACATACCATTTTAACGAATCCGCCCCGAGAACGCCAAGACCGTGGCATGTAAATTTTGTCGTTCATGACATGCATGTCATGATTTTCATGTTACAACCTCTCACTTATGTCCGTCACTACTTATTTCACACCACACCAATTTTGGTATATATCCAGCCAACGAAGCGGCCACGAGGGCACAGAATCGTCGGCGGAAAGATAGATAGATAGATAGATAGATAGATAGATAGATAGATAGATAGATAGATAGATAGATAGATAGATAGATAGATAGATAGATAGATAGATAGATAGATAGATAGATAGATAGATAGATAGATAGATAGATAGATAGATAGATAGATAGATAGATAGATAGATAGATAGATAGATAGATAGATAGATAGATAGATAGATAGACACGCTCAAAGTGGCAGAAGTTTGCTAATAAATGCTTAGCATTAAAAAACGAAGATGGTTGAAAGCCACAACGACTAGTATTGGTCATGTTCGAAACCACGGCCCAGGCCCATCCACAATTTTTATTGAACAAGATGAATTGTCGCAAGATCTCGGTGAATTTTCGTGCTGCTGCAGCCCACAAGAGTTGTAGGTACCCGGAAAGATTGCTGGAACGACTCGTTTGCCCATACTATAATGGTTTACACATACCTTAATGTAAAATTTGTCTTCAAAAATTGTACTTTACGTTCGAATGCAGTGTAACACAGGGTTTTGTATCTATTGCCTGGGAGATATAATAGTGTTATCCTGTTTACGTGCACTGACGTGTACCAGGTAAGGGCGCTCGGAAAACCCACTAATATTAAACATTAGTTTCTTTTTTTAGCGCAGCTGTAAATGTCACACCATCATTTTACGCCATCCATTCTTGTCAACAAAAATCAATAGCGCCAATGAAGAAGCTGGAACTAAGCGGGGCAGTCCGAGAGCACGAAAAAATTTGGGGACGCTTAAGCTTCGCCTTTAAGAGTTGAACGCGATAGCGATATCCTGCCCCTAGTGCGTACTTCGAACACTACGAGTGTTTAACAGAATGCGTGCACTAAGGTGTATGCCTTATGTAATGGGTAGGATGCTCTAAACCAGGAGCAATTATGCGCGAGAAACTTTTTCGAAGTTGCGATGCACCCACTACGTGGTCCTAAGGGAATACGCGCAGTAATGTGTGTGCCTTTTGTAATGGGTGGCTGTCTTTAAACCACCAAGTCGTTATGATATTGACGTGGTGTGACGCCCGGTGGCGATGTACGCTTTTACCACGCATTATTACTGCGATATTACATCTCGTACTGTGACACCTGTATACAGGAAGCGTATTTTTGGGATGCATGAAAGTTCCTTTCAGTGCCGTTCCAAGCTGAGGCGTGGCTGTGTGGTAGAACACCTGCTTGCCACGCAGACGGCCTGGGTTCGATTCTCACGCGGACCCAACATTTTTATAATTTATTTTATTTGCAGCTTTTTCGATTTTTCGGTCACGGAGAAGATGATGATTTTTCGCTCACAACCAACGGCGCCGACGCCGACGGCGGAATTTCTGCGATACGAGCTCTTTAACGCTATCGCGTTAAAATACGTACCAGGCTTTAAGTGACGTTCTGGGTCTGGTGGAGGACCTTTAGGGAATATCATGCGCCCTGAAAATGAAATGAAAAGCGTTCTTTTAGAAGAAAAAAATGCATGCACTCAAGAGGAGCGAATATTTTATTATAAGAATCCTGAGCGCTTTAACTTTATAGGTAGTACAATGAACGCTTTAAAGACACATATCGCATCGTTTCTTTTATTCAGTTCATAAAAAAACATAACTTCGTTTAGACCGACTGATTCTTTTTTAAAACATTTCGCGCCATCTTGTGTCTCATGTTCTTCGCTAGCAAAACAATTTTTATTCTATTTTTAAGTTCTCGCTGAAACTTTTACTTTGGAACGTAAGTGTGGCATATCTGATTTCCAGGTATTTTATTCTCGTCACCCATGAATTTATAAAACATCATAAAACTTGCCATTACATCCCTTACCCCTTTGAATACACTTTAACACATTTTCATTGAAACGCACAAAAGCGCTCGCGGGTGCCATCATATCTACGACGTCACAGCAACCAGTTGCTAGTGTTTTCGGGCTGTCATGCCACCTGTTCGTGCCTTTCCTTTCTCGCCAAGTCTTTTTACTCCATAGAGGCGTTTTTGCTATTTTGGAACGGCAGTCTACTCTGAAATTATGTATATATTTGCGTCCCTATGAATAGCAAATTTGCTTTGGCTGGTTTTAACATATGTGTAGTGCTTAACTACATATATGAGGGGTCTAACTAAACGCGAAGCAATGGTAGAGTTTGCAAAAATGCTCAACATTGCACGCGAATGCTCTCCCTCCTTATCTGTGTTTAAGGTTTTGTGTAGGGCGTTCTTCGGAAAGTCACATCCACCGTCACGCGACCAATCTCACCTGGTCTTGCCAGCTCACGCAATCTCTCTCTCATTCTCAAGATGTGACAGAAGGGCACGTCAGACAAGCGGTTCACCGGAAAACCCTGATAAATGTAACCGGCGATTAATATTAAACATACCCTATTCGAACTACCTGCCAAGGCGTGATGGCTGCTCACTCTATTACATGACTAGGCGGTAAAATAACATATCACAATACTAAATATTCTTATTGCAGCAAATATATGTGACAAACTTCTGTCTACACCCTCTCTCAGCAGTTCTTATAAGTAACGAAATGTTGTGCATGCGGAAAGTCCATTTGTGGTGAGTTATAAAGAAAAATCATAATTTTTCAAATTATTAACTTCATGTGGATGAGAAGGGAAATCTGGGCTAGTTGGTTGTAGTTCATAGTTATAGTTCAGTTATAGTCCTCGTCGTTTTTGCGCTGTAAGCTGTTCATGTGGATGGTAATAGCGTGAAAAACATAACTTGAGAACACAATCTAAATGTGAATAACGCAGATGCATACTCCATACGCGACCACATTTCGTTGGCATTTGCTATACAACGTATGAAAATAATGTAATACTTACCCTCATGAGGTTTCGGAGGTGAATGGGGAGTTGTGGCTGGAAATGAGAAAAAAAAACATGACTGATCTTTCTGTCATAGGAATCGGTATAGCACGAAAGTGACACGTGTCTTCACAGAACTACTGCTTATTGTGTAGTGATATATGAGAGCTTGTACAATGTCTATTCGTGTTTGGCAGCTATAGCACCGTTTGACGTGGATGCACCCATGTTGACAGAATGTCTATAACGCGACGACTAACGCCCATGATCATTATTAAACCGTTGCGCGCGGTAGCTGAAGGTGTGAACATATATTTGGACACAGCGAATCGTGAATCCCGCGTAAGGATATCGACAAGCTCATAATCAACACTGGTACCCGGTATGCACTTCTTCAAAGCGTCGTCAATTAAGGAGAGAAACGGCACGGTGTGCGCTTTCTAGTAAAGGGTAGCCGACGCCTGTGCTCATGCATGCATAACACACACTGCGCTTCAGCAACACGGGAGGTAGAGGTTCGTAGCCTCAGCCGCAAACGCGTGCGTCCCACTGGTTTCTCTCTCGCAGGCGCTGCTCTCGCTCCACCAAGGCACGACATTCGCCCGTCAATATCGCGTCCTTTCTGCAACGCGTACTGCAGCAGTTTTGTTAGTCGGTGCTCTCGCAATTGAAGCAGTCGGCGGCGGAGAAATCCTGTTGGTGCACGTGTAAGCTGCACTACTCCGATGAGCCGACGCACGCTAACACGAAGCGAAAGGCAAAGAAAGACCTTAACCAACGTAACTGCGTCTAGGGTGCCTCGGCGACGCCAGCGCGGCCAGTCTACCTCTCTGGTATCGAGACACTGTAACCATGTCCTCCGATATCGCGTGCAATCTCGGAGTAAGCGCTAGTAAGTGTCGATCGTGAAGCATTACTTCTTTTCATATCTCACAGACGGCGGCACCGCCCCGCTCCGCCCGCCGCGAAAGAGAATGTGTGAAAGATATAAGGCGCGTTCGCGCCGTGTCTAGCATCTCCCGAGTTAGCTTAGTCGGTAGTGCGTCGGGCGCTTGCCGTCGCTGCCGCAACGTCGTGGGTTCGATTCCCAGCGGGGTATCTTTTTCTTGGATTTTTCTTTCTCACCAGTTGGCGTCCATTTTATCAACGTCATATCCGTGACGGATGTACTTGGTGGACCCCGGCATAAAACACTTTCGTGTTAAAAAAATAACCCCAGAGCTTAGAATAGCATCAGAATTAGAATACATCGTGCTTGTTTTCTGAAAAGCATTGCAGCATCGTCTGCATATACAGTGTTTTATAAACGTGTAGAGGCTATGTAACGGGACATATTGTTCGTTTTGCTTGCTTCTGTTCGCGCCTCTGCTCAGGCTAGCGTTGCGACAGCCGGTCACTAAATGTATGAGACGCACGCCTGTTTCCAAACGCGTGCGTTACATAGTGTTTATGAATTTGTTTAGCAAAATGTTGCCTGCTGTTAAACATATGACAAATAAAACCACAACACGTGGTGTTCCCTAAAGCCGCGATTTAGCTGTCAGTCAAGAGCATTTCTATTGATATTGGATGTTTTCAAATCCGGAACAACCTCTCAGGGTTTTGTGCAGTCCAAGTAATTTTTTTTGCAACAAGACGAAAAATGATCTTAAACAATTATTCGTTTTATACACTGAATGTGTGCTTCACTTTATATGATGAGCAACTAAAACAAATGTATATCGTTCAGGCATTGCTTCACACAACTTTGCTTTGCGTCATATGGACGTTATCCTCTTATCCTGTAGTTTGCACCGAGAGCACATAGTACGTTTTAACAGTGATAACCCTTGCTCTTTCATTAATAACGAGTGTAAAGGACATGCTAAGCGTTCTTCGGTAGCACAGTTGTAACAGTCTCGAAGAAAAATAACATTACTGCAGTGAGATGCCTGGGTGTGTGACCATTAGTGTTAATATATGGTGAAGTTGGTAAGCATTGCTGGTGTGAGTAAGGGAATGTGTTTCCTAAGAAGAGTAACTGAAAATTAATGGTAACTCGGCAAATTGCATAATCTATAGGTGCCAATAACAGAAGGAAGCTTCTGTATGTATATGAAAATGCGTAAGGCCTTAGCGCCTGAGAGCGAATACGGATTTGTCTCTAATCCGCGAGGGCCCAGAACACCGCCCGAGCTCACTGCATGCGGGACTAAGGACGCCTCACCTCAATGATGTTTTTTTCAAATAAAGGTGGTTATTCTCTGTCTCTCTCACTATACATCACTAGCTTTCTACTAAATTTCAGAAAACTTAGCACAAGGGACCATTGTCAAGGTAGTGCAGCATTGTAGTGGACCATTTTTTAACAAACATCCGTCGCATCCGGCTATGTCGCATCCGTCGCATCCGTCGCATCTGGGTCAAGAAGTACACTCCAACAGCCGTTAGGTGCATTTCAGTATGTTTTTGAGTGACAAACGGTCGTTTGTGAAAATATTGTGCACTGCTACTGAGTACAAGTTCACGTATTGAATTCTTGGTCGTTACTTGCGTAGTTCCTCGGGCCAAATACAACGCTTTTCACGAAGTTTCAACAAGATTACTACGCGTCCTACAGAACTACAGTAAACTAAAGCGATATACTTCGGCTTTCCTTACAGCGCTATCGTCATTGTGGGTAGCGCCTCATAAGTTAAGGTCATGGATATATCTTTAGCCAATTACTAGCGTGTAGAGTGGCATATGCATTACATTCGCAGCCAGTGCGGTAAGGACAATCAGAAATGCAACAACCCGGTAGTGGTCCACGGAAACAGATCATGGTATCAGTGCAGTGAATTCCGGCAACATTGAACATGATTTCGTCACATTCATGAATACAATTTCCGCAAATGAACATTTCGAAACACTCCATACCGGCAGCCTGCCGCGTAGTGCTATAACGTTGGCGCTGCCCACCTTCATCGACCACTCATTACGTCCTTGCTCCTGCAGAACTACGTACCTCGCTCTCGCTGGCTCTGAGTGGCGGAGGCTGTTCCTTTCACATGTTGGTGTCAATTGCAGTACTCTGGATCGCACGATTAGTTTACTGCTTACACAAAAACAGCACCGTTGAGTCATGCATGCGCACTATGAAGGACACGGTATCCACATCAATCACACCCAGTGGTACCAGGTGAGACCTCCTACTGCCATATGGAAGGGATCCTTTGAACACCATTCCTGAAGCCGCGATAGTCTATTTGCCACTTTTTTTCCTGTTACGTGGGAATCTCATCGTGCGCTCTAAAAAATATTTAGTACTAATTTGAGCCACCGGAGTGCAAGCCTATGCATATGCGGAGGGACGCCACCACGTTACTCGACAGAAGGCCAATGGAACTAAAAGATCCGTCATGAATTCTGCCTTTCTGTCGTTACATAACGTTCGGACTGAATATGGTTCCTGATGTCATCCAATACGCCTGGTTTATCCTCTAATCGCCTGGTGAAGTACCAACAACTGGACGCCGTATGGTTTGGGGCTCTCGATCTCCACCGTATCGCGTCGTCAGCCTCTAAGGTAAGTCGATAGAGTGAGCAACTGCACCATGTAGTTTATAGGGAAAGTCTACTGAACTACGTATAAACCATCGCGTCGTGCTTTAGATTTCTACAACTACACTATGAAACCGCTAACACCATGCAATAACTTTAGGTATCGTAGAGGCGATGCAAGCAAATTGAGAGGCCCATATCATACTACGTCCATTTGTCCGGCGTTCTCCTCCAGTATTAGACTGCTTGCTCTAATCCAGAATGCAGTTGTAGCAAAGAAAACCGCTCCGCCTGCGGGCCACATCATCTTGGAGGTGCATTCACAATCACAAGCCTTAATTTCCCCTTTTGTTAGTCAATATATTCTCGGAGGGTATAGCGCAAATATGTTTCATAACCTGGAGCAATATGGGACATGCTGACGCCAACAACGAGCGGTGCTTAAACTTAATGGTCATGTTTGTCAGATTATTGTCTCTGACTACTATTCTCCTTGCAATAAATTTTTTATCTGTTTTATTCAACAGTACTTCTTTAAGATGGTTGTGTAGTATCTCTTTTTTTTTTTGCTCGTAAAAGGTGCACCATTGGCACTAATTGCACAACACCTTAACCAGGAGCGTGAGCAAAAATGCGCCTGAAATGTTTTACCTGCGGTTATACACTCGAAAGTGAAATAGATAGTCGTGCATACTGTGGGTGTGTAACTTAGCTGAAAAAACAACACTTCAGGCATTTCAGATGTCCTCCTATGTATTCCTTTTCTATACATTTTCGCTCATTTCTTACTTGAAGTACCAGAAACTTCCTCGTGACTGGCATCCGCTGGAGATTGTTTAGGGACTCACACAATCGGTTTCCTTGTTCTTATTTTCATACACATGCCAGCAATATGAGAGCAATTCTGCTAAGATCACCATCGTAGTTGTCAACAATGCAGCTTCGTTCTGCAAACGCGGCCGTGCACCATTGATGTTTAACGCAATAAAAAAAGTTGTTGGCACCACGAAGCTTTCTTACTGGACTCATAAATCATTGCCAACGACATCATTCACCTAGAAGTTTTAGCGTAGCACCAGTACGCAGGAAGGCATCCCTAGCCGGAGCAACACCTCACGGCAGGAAATTTGGTGTCTTCAACGAAAAGGTGCCACAACATATTTACTTGAATGTTGTCACTGAAGATGTGCACCAAGTAATGCTCTGTTAAGGTTCTTAAGTAGCGTTATGGTGTTCTAACATTTTCGCATGATGTGGACGTCGGTGTTTGTAGCAGTTATCGAGGAAAGTTTTTAGAGCTTTGCTAGGTACATTGCGTCTCCATCGCGTTAATATAAAAAAATGAAGTTCAATATGTCCTATATGTCCAATATGTCCGTTGTATTGGGCTGGCTGCGGTGTTTAGTTTCTAATAGATATTACAAGATTCCGCGGCTTAGCCTGTATACATTCGTTTTTTTTTCTTTAGATTCACAATGAAAGGTTTAAAACAAAGCAGTTACGTACTTGGAAGAGAAGGCACAGTAGGAGGTGGACTTTTGCCTAGACAGAAGAAATAAAGTAATGCACGAAATAGACATGTTTAAGAGGGGAAAGATGGATCATAATATGTTTCCAGTAAAACATGCCAAAATTTTATTATTTCCGCGACATTTTATATCTTTGTGCTCACAATATATGCCGGGATGTGCCCTTGTTTGTCCACTTTCATTGGCGCAGTATATCAGGCCAGCATCGCAAGAGCAAGCCGTCCCACTAATCGTGGGATATATGTTCCTGCTGTCAGATATGCGAGTTACACAATATTAACTACTTTAATTCGGAAATGATTATTCCCCCTAATGAAGTAGGGCAAATGAAACTACCACACATTTGTTCGGACAGTAATCGCGTAAAAAGGGGGACGCGACAGAACAGACGACACTAGCGACTTCTTTTCTGTTCGCGTTTTTTCTGTGCCCTTTTTCTCAAAATGATGTACCATCTCGCGCAACATTCCATTCTCCTGCGGTATCTTTGTCTTGTTTTGCAGTGCCTTGATCTGTTGTCTAATGCCTTCATCGCTTGCTTTCTTTGCCACAAACTAATGAAAAAAAAAAAACAGACAATGAATACAAGCCAAGTATAGGCGACATGCTCTGTAGTATTCAACTGTAGTGTAGTACTTATGAAATCAGTGCGAAAAATTGGGGCAGCTGCGCGCTAGTGCTGCGAAGAATTAGTAAAAAACGGAGCGGTGCCTTCCCTTCCTTCTTTCTCCCCTCCTGGCCATCACATTCATTTACTACCACTTGCTATACTACACTACACAATACTATGCTGTGATTTACCCTCTCCCTCTGTCCCTCCTCCTCACCCTCGCTTTGTTTTCGCGCCCCTTGCTACACTATAATTTACATGAATATGCTACGCGTTACCCTCTCCCTCCTCTTTTCCCTCCTCCACACTCTCACTTCTCTTTACCACCGCCTTTCACTACTATCTATACATGGCTATGCTACGCTTTCTTTCATTCTCTTTCTCTTTCTATTTGTTTTACATTTCTATATTTCTATTTCTCTCTATCACTTTCTCTCTATCTTTTTCTCGGTATCTCGCCCATAGCACTGTAATCATGTGGTTAACATGAATGCTTGTCCTGCTAGCGAATAGCCGAGTGGTTACGACACACCGCTTCGGATCGTGGGCACGCGGGTTCAAATCATGTCTTTTCAAGAATTACTATCTTTTTTTATTACTTATTTCTCGACCTCTCTCTGTACTCATTCTCTCAGTCATCAGGGTTATTGCATCCCACGCCGGACGAATCGGCGCACGTGTTCTGGGAGCGAAGCAGAAGATGAAGAGGAAGATGAAGAGAGCGTGGGCCGGTTCATGGTGATGATGATTTCTGTTGACGAACTCCGCTGTTAAAATTAAGATGCATGGAAATACAACTCCTAGCCTGCTCTGCCAATCCAAAAAAGCGAGCCCATGATCAAGTCATTCCCCTTCTTTCGTTAATTCCCAGCGAGAGGTCCCTTCCGTGATAGTTGATGCCGTTAGATCAGTGAGATCATATACGACGATTCATTAGTCAGATACCACGTGTAACGGCACGCAAGTTGGCAAAAACGTGTCCCACACCCGCCGTCATAGCCGCGAGCACTACCAGATTTACCTGGACAGAAATGCCTCGTAATGTAGACGGGATGGCGACCGCCGCTGTGGCCCACTTGGTAGACCAACGGACGGGTTACCCGAAGGCTTTAAGTTCGCCCATCGGCGGCAAGTGTTCTCTTCGTCCACTTTTACTTCTTTACATTTTAATCATAATTACTTTAACCTATATTTAGGTGCTACAGAATAAATCTCCTATACTTTCCTTGGATTCATTGTTTGTTGGTTCACTAATTTAGGTGGCCGAGCTGCATGCCCGTTTTCCAAATTCCGCTAACAACCGTGCATTCCGCGCAGCCGTCGCTAGGGGCCAGTTTTTGTACTTACCGCCACCGCTGCTGCGGCGAACTGGATTGACACTAGTGATCGCCAGTCAGATTCATCGCCGGTCGTCGACACGACAGGCATGCCGATAGGGGGCACGCTAGGCATGTCATCTCCGTTAAAAAAAGTGCGGCTTCATCATAGAGCAGTGTGTAGTTGCTAGCCAGGAGAGATGGCGGCTCTACGAAAAACCCAGCTGCCTAATAGTGGCATATAGAGTAGTTCTAATCAGGGCATGGTCGAAGCGTACCCACTTGTCAAATGCGGCAACTATTCGTCCCGTAGGCATTTCCATTATTAAGTGAAGGTAAGTGAGGGCCGTACATGAGCACTGGTCGAGTCTTCCCCCTTTTCCGCCTTGTTATCGTGTCTTACTGCAAGGTTTGCGTTTGGTCATGCATATAGCATGCAGTTTCTCCGATTGCATACAATGTAAGACATCATAAGAAGCAGATACGTACCGTCATAAGGTGGTACAGGGAGAGGCTTATGCACTCTGTCCAAGCTCGGGTCGCCCAGCTCAACATAAGTCGGATTCAGGTGAGCTAAAGTGGCGAAATGACGAAAATAAGCCCAAAGAGGAGATCGCTTAAACCGAAGACCTATAATATAACGTTGGCTTTAAAACCGTTCGAGCATACCGCTGTTACGTCCCTCGGTAATGAAATGGCGTAACTGTTCATGAAGACTACTAACAAGTCGCCGTCTACGAGACATGGTGCACATGCAGAAACCCAAATGTTACTGCATCCGGTTGTTGTCTCCTGCTTTTGAGTCGTCAAAATGAATCGCTCTTATCCGTGGGGTAGTTTACCAAATACGCACATTCGCCTCCCTATCATGTTGTGCTGATTGGCTACACGATGAACCTATTACAAATATGGTCAACACGTTAAACTATGTTGCAATATATATAGGTTGACTTACGCCATTTCCTGCTACTATATTATAGGTGTTTTCCACAGAAACGTCTCAAAGGGTGGCGCAGAAAAAAACACGTGGCGTAACGTACAGCAGAGCTATATGCCGATCTTTTTGTCCGCTTTCTCCAATGCTGTCTTCCTGCCTTCTAGAATATCGCAGCACAAACATCGTGTACTACAGAATGTGCAGGTGCGAACAACGCAGACACGCAGATTTGTTCTTCGACAGGTAGAAGAATAGTTCTCGCACGGGAATGCTCTGTGCGTTCAGAGTAACTTTCTCTCCTTACTGTTTGAACGGTATTTTTTAATGCAAAGCATTTCTTAGCGTCCCGTTACCTTCGAATATACCTAAATTGTGAAAGGAGGACGTGAGTGTACGACGAACAGTAATTCGCAGGCCATGACATGAATAACATGAATTCCCTTGAAAATATGTAAGAATGCTCTGGTTGTGGTGGAACACGGAGAAACTTGTGGCACACGAAAACGCATTTTCCTGTTGTCATTTTATTTGTCCGTGTCTGTTTTGTGCACCACAAGTTTCACCCTGGCTTCCCTGTCTGGTACGTAATGAAATACTTTCCACCAGGCTCATGTGGCACCAGGCATGTGGCACATACCGCAGCCCTTGGCATGCGGGCATCCCGGCATTGAAAATGTCCACGCGTCCAGGTAAATCAACCTTGTAGTAGAAGATGCGGTGCAAGCGTCGGCGGCGTTATCGATGGAGGAAATATTGCAACGGAAGCTATGAATAAAAATTACGGTGCGAGCCGGAATCGAAACCAGGCATTCTGCTTGGCATTCACTCATTCTAACCCAAACCATGGCAGTGCTTCAAGCTGAGTCGCAAAAAGACCCTGTGCAAGCGTCAGATGAGGGCAAGGTCAGTTGCTGTTGCAATGTTGAATATCAGCTTTGATATTATTATAATAAACTTCCGATATGTACATCCATGACTACGCAAGGTATAGTAAGCTTTGCGCGAATGCACCAACGACCGCTACGTATAATTCGTGGCGACAAAACTGATCTCCTTGCATTAAAGGTATATCCGACGTTTCGTCGGAGCTTGAGTTACCCTTCACACGCCAGTGTACAGAGCGTACCTGTTAAGCCCAAAGTATGCGCACTACTCATTTTAAACAATGAATTATTTCGTAGCGCTTGGCTGCAATCAAAATATACTGCATAGGCTGCTACTCGCTGACTGATTCCCATGAAATTTCATTCCCACAATGAGTGGGATCGGCCGTATTTTTTTTCTTCTGTACATTATCAAGTATGAGGATCTTGCTTCTTGCCAAGGTTAGAGTAGCGAAGCGTACATGCGCTTCCTTAACGTACTTTCCTCTTCTATTATATCTATCTGATTCTCTGCGAACATTTCATTTCCATCTTATCCAATAATACACATTCTGGCATTGCATTTGTGTTGCAACATCTTGTTCTGCACCTAAACCGGATAGCATGAACAAACTTTCGTTGTGAACACTATAAAAACATTGCGAATAATTGATACAAGATGCCGTGCGTCATGTTTAAATATCCGAAAGTAAAATTCATTCTCACGCACACTGTTTTTTCTTGTATGTGTGCTTGTGTGTGCGTAGGTGTGTTTTGGTCACCTTGCAAAAACGACATATCGTGAGGAAGAGGATAATTTGCTCTGTTTCCAGAGCTTCCTAGCTCTCGAACATATTCTAACGAGGAGAAAGACAACCACTCCTACCACTTTCTTTGACTAAAATTCCTGTCATGCTCTCATCTATGCACGAACGACTTGTTAAAGAAGGACATGCAGTGCAGATGCGATATGAAATGAAACGATAAATTGTCCTATTCTTAATTTAATATCAACGTAAGTAAAATTAGAAAGCGCCACTTCTGAGCGTCACCGCAATTTTTAACAAATCAATCTATGTATGCAAACAGCGCTTTACTCCATCACATGTAACTTAAGCAAAAACATCTTGTAGCAGGCAAACAATATGAGCTTTCTCATAAATAACCTCAGGCAACAAACTCATTCGCCTGTAAAACGTAGCATAACACTAATCAGAATGGAGCATTCGTTAGTGTAAGCAACTTCATGCGCCAACATATAAAGAGTGTGCGCTTGAAACCGCCGAAACATACCTATTGGTTCAGTGCATTTAGGAATCTCGGACCGATAACGCCGCGTTGAAATCTTCTTCTTCTAAGCATTTTCTCACGAACTTGAGAGCGTTGCTTGTACACCTGTTCTAGGAACCCTTTCTTATACACGAACTATGCGGGATGGGTTCTTTTTTCCTCAATTATAAACTTTAGGCATGGTGATATGTCCATAAATGTTGTTACATTGTGAGCTGGAACACGAAATTCATTTTTATGTAAACGATTACTTGTAATGTAGTTGATATGAATGTGACATATTGACTGCAAGAGATGCCTATCCTTTTGAACGTTTTGTCATATGAACACCTTTGCACGTGCTAACTGCGCTTAGTCGCAGCCAGCTTTAAAAGGTGATTTTAGTGTTCCAGGTCATATTGCTCAGGACTATACATACATGTTCTGTTGATATTCATGATGTAAGCCAATGAAGCAAAAAAAAAACACATACCGTGATCTGGTCTTGGAGGAAGAGGATAATTTGCTCTGTTTATAGAGCTTCCTGGCTCTCGAACATATTCTTAAAGAAGAAAATAAAGTAAGGAGCAGAGAGAAATTTTCTAATCGAAAGATGTGCATCACAATTTCTGAAATGGATGTTTGTCATAATTTCTCTACAGAAAAGCGTGAAAGCATTTTCTTGTGTTCCTAGTACTTATATTTTCCATAGAAAATATCTATCTGGAAGTTGGGCTGTTTGAGTGCTTGCTGCTCATCACGGTGTTGTTGCGACCGCCAGTCTTCGCGTTCCCAGAAGGAGACAATTTTTTATTTTCCAATACGCGGCAAAAAGCTGCCTTGGTAATTTAAATACAAATTGTTATTCACCGTTATATATATGCTAAATAAAGCTGCTGTATATAGTATAGCGTTTCTTAATTCGTTAGGCTATATGTACTAAAAAACGATATGTTTTATATTGCTAAACTTTTGAGATTCGGTAATGCGCACCGCAATCTAAATACACGGGCCTCAACCCTTTTGGCTCCATCGAAATGCGACCTCCACGTCCGGGATTTCGTACAATGTTAGCACGTCTGTCCCTTCCATGCCTAGCACTATTGGCGATACCGTAAGATCTCTGGTGAAACATCATCGGTCACGGTGCTTCTCACTAGAACAGCTTTTTCTAGCAATGAACTGTGGCTGACGCTAAAATTCTGAAGCAAATACCCACAGAGGCCCAAAATCACGAGGTGTGCGATGAATGTTTTCGCGGTGAGAATCCTAAACAAATGCATTGTTTAAGCATCGTTCCAAGGAATTTTTTCGGCTCTATAAGTGGGTGGTTTTATCTCAGGTGGTAGTTTGAATTGGCAACTTAAATACGTTAGTTTCATTAATATATTGCAAACCGCTTATTAGATTTTGCAATTGCTGTAGCAACAGTAAATTTTGGTTCGTAGACACCAAAAATATAATTAAGTCTAAAAAGAAGTGATGAATATTTTAAGCATTAGCCGATATGACTTTTCGCAATAGTGAACACAATTTCGTCATTACTATCAATCATGGAAATATGCACTGCCTCTAATTTTCATGTAGTCTGGTAGGCTGTCGGAATGACACATTGTTCATTCAGCCGATTGCAAAACATGAAACAGCTGCAGGTCTCCAAATAACCATCTTTATGTGTCTATGCAGCCAATTACTTGTCCCTTTTTCACTTGGACTTATCAGGATATATCTATGAACGCCTTCGTGAGCGTCATACGGATATCGCTGTAGTGTTGTTGCTGTCTGCAACCTAACGTAATACTTTAAAAACGTATCTCTAGTACCACCGACCGATGACGGCGTTACGTCCATTTTATGCATCACTTCATACCTCGTTATAATGTATTCCGGGATCTTATGAGTCTCTGATAATGTATCGTGCGTTTTCAACTCGTCTTCTTACCACATACCATACATTGATATGCGCAAATAGTTTTAGCAATAGCACATTAACTGCATCACTGCACAATGTAAGTGGACGTTGACTGATATGTAATAGATGCACGTCGTGTCCAAAGAGGAAAAACGAGACCTCGTTACGCCCTATTAATACAACGCCTATCATACTATCTGGCAAGCCACTGACGCTATTTCTTCATTTGTCCTTGCACATGACTCATACTCAATTGTACTAATGACAATTATCCCGTGTATCAACCTCACATAGGGACCACTGAGCCATCTTATAGCCATCCCTCCCAATTTCTCTGTTCTTGCGCTCTCGTTCATCTATTCTTTCAAGTACAAACAACTTATTCGTGAAACACGTGCAATTGAGATGTTTATGAACTCCCAATAAAGAAGTTCTACAGTTCTTAATTTCACCTACATATTTATAGGCTGATTACACGACGGTTTAAAACGACATTGCAATTTCTACCGATGCAGCCTCATTCTTCACTGAGCGCTGTAATTTATTGTCCTCCACAGATCACAAATCGGCTTACAACACAAAGAGATTGTAGTCAAATGCTTTTATAGATTTTTTGCCCAGAGACCTTGCCACATAATGTGCTCACTGACTGTGCTCTAAACCGTGAAAATCTCCATACAACTATGTCACATACATGGTTCGCTCACAACAGTAGTCAATAATTACCTAAGCTCAAATATATGAGTCGTACACTACGACCTTGTTCTGAGTGTGGTCTAAAGCGCGAGAAATCGACACATTTTTGCGATTTCGAATGTACGCTTTCCTTTTTTAAGTTAGCTTTGTAAGAAGAAAAAGAAAATACACACCGTTCTTTTTCCCGACTGCATGTACGTACGTAGGTGGTCGTTGGAACGTCGACACAAACGAAAAGAAGCCCAACAACAATAAAATGCTCTGGCCAAAGGCCTCCATCATAA
This sequence comes from Rhipicephalus sanguineus, assembly GCF_013339695.2. NCBI lineage: Eukaryota > Metazoa > Arthropoda > Arachnida > Ixodida > Ixodidae > Rhipicephalus > Rhipicephalus sanguineus. The sequence goes on along the minus strand of NC_051183.1, from coordinate 86,141,977 downwards.
TTGGTGGCCTAAAAAGAACGCCATTAGAGGGTTACACTCGCAGGCACCTGAATAATTGATTTGATATATATATTAGTGAATTGCACTTGTCACTTCCTAATTATTATTGCTGCATGAGGTCTTATTGTCCCGTTCTCCTAGCATTTTTTTTCTTGTCACATGGCAAAGGTGTTTTGTTTATTAATCATTGCGAGATTCGCACTTGCTACATCGGTCGAAAATGTCGCATAATTCATCGATGAACATCTTTGGCATACTTTTGGTCAGTTTCGGCTGATTAATATAGCTGAACATACAAGACGCTGGTGTTGAGCATGAAAATGACTCCAGCACGACCCTCGGCTAAAAAATGATTTGTAGGTGACATGTTGGTTAAAACAACCAAAATCGATAACATGAGGCTACCATCGTAAATGTAAAGAATGGTATGAATGCATAATACTTACTTAATAAAAATTACAATAAACTTACTTCATACAGAGAAATTATAGAGCGAACGAAAATAGCCTCAATGCATAAATGAACAGCAACGCATAAATGAACAAAATAGCATAAATGAACAGCAACGCACTTAAAGCTGATTCAGGGGCATAGGCAAATTTTTTTGGAGATGGTGGTGTTCAACCACCACCTTTGTATGTTGGTGTACGTGCCTGTACACATACAAACTTGAAAAATGTCGGTGGTTGAAACCTTCCCAGCCCTCCTCCCCCTGGCTAGCCCAATGAGGTCAGGGAAGTATTCCAGCATAAATAAAACTTTCACGCCCCTGCATTTTCGTTCATTCGCCTCCACCCTAACGCTCCAGCTCAGCCCCCTTTTGAAACTTGCCCTCTCTTCCATTTGTGTTTTCACTGGAGCAGAGGTTACGAAGCATACATAGGCCCTGTTTAAAGTATGCAGTCACCGCCTTGAAGAAGGCAAGACCAGTTGTCGGAACGTCGGCTCCAGCGACACGTTGTTTTAAGGATTTTTGATCGCTTGAAGCTTCATCTTCGCCTTAAGCTCAGCCTTGCTTGGATTTGGACATCTACAATTAACAATATATTTTAAGTGAATCTAAATTATTTGCCATTAGTACACTTCAAAACGAAACTGCATGTTGAGTAGCAATTTGGACATAGACGTATGTTTGATCTTCATAGTGTATCTGATTGCTTAAACAGGACATCATGTGGCTAACATGATAATATTAGCCATCCTGACGATAGTCTAATGTTGCTACGCCTTTAAGTGCTGAAGTCCTCAAAACATGGTGGGTTAACACAAGACAAAAAAAAAAAAAACAGCACCAGCGATGTTGATCAGTTAGGGTTAGCTGAACATAAACTTACTCCTTGTTTCGCCACTGCCGAGAACGCAGCAGCTACACTGAAGTCAAGAGAATCGGTGGAACAAACACTTTAACGGGAAGGGTAGCTGCCATACAAAGAGTGAAATATATACTCAACTTCATGGGTTGGGTAACAATATGACAAAAAATGATTTCATGCTCGGCTAAGAATAACGCGACCGTTTCTTTTAACCAGAAGATTTTCTTTGTTATAGGCTTCAAAACCATCATTTATGCAATTGATTTATCCAATGCCGAAGTACCTATCGGTTAAAGTCGTCTGAAACTAACTGATGATTCACCATGCAGCGTTATTGTTGCCGTTGAACGTGATCTGCGTAGGCTTCGACACATTACTTATACTGTACGCCACCCGGGCGCGTCGCGAAAAATTAATGTAACCATGAAATGAAGAAACACAACGTGCCTAGAACACGTCGTTCAATGGCATTTGATGATGTCAGTTGATGACGTTCTTTCCGTTTCGTCATTATAAGCATTGTCCACGAATGAAATTGTTCCATCATATTCTAGCACCACAATTCATGCTTTGGGATTTTTCTACAATCTTCTTTCCGGAGCATTGTGAAATGGTGTGTTAGATTATCTTAAATTGATGCACTTAATCAACATACAACTGATACAAATACAGATGGCCGGAAGCTAGCCGAAGACTAGATATAATAGGGGGCCATCAGGACATCGATAGCAAAATGAGACATTGCGCTACGAGAGCCCACAACGAGCTGATCATTTTTCCCGCGTCCCTATCTCTGTCTCCAGGCGTGACGCCCAAACGCACAAAGCAGCAGCACCGCGCGAGGGCGCCGCGTGTTAGCTATTAACATAGTGACACTCCTCCCATCTTAAGAAGATTAACTACGGGGAGCACCTAAGCACTGGTTTTCTCGACTTTCTGCTGCGTCACAGGATTGGTGTGCAAGGCGCAGCCACGGAAGATTCACTGTCCACAGGAACACCACGATCGCTTGCAGTAATGTGTTTTGGCACAGCCCCTTTCAGGCGAACGTTTTGTAGATGGCTCGGCAGCCTCTTGGTCCGGCATATCCGGAACAGTTGATTCAAGGAGAGGAGACTGGTCCTGTTGTGGTATGGCCGCAGCACTAGCAGGGGAAAGCTCGTCCGTTTCAGTAGTAGCCGGTGGCCCTGTCTGGGCAAGACGCAAGTGGTCACCGTGTTGGTGCCAGATACACCTATCGTCGAAAATGACACGGGCCGACGGCGGAGTGACGTCGACAACACTGGCCCGCACCCATGGCGCTCCCTATCGAAAGTTTCGCACATACACGTTGTCTCCTGGTTGCAATGACGGAGCCTGCTGGGATCCTCTGTCGGCATAAAAATTCTGCTTAAGTTGTCTTAGAAGTACCGACGTCTGCGGGCTTGGCCGCAAGACATCCAACGGTGCCTTGAAGGCTCTGCCTGTCAGGAGTTCTCATGGTGGCCGACCCGTTATTTCGTGAGGTGTAGTCCTGTAATGGAAGAACAGGGACAGTTGTGTTTGGATGTTGCCCGACCCAGATTTCTTGAATTTGTTCTTGACAGTGTGTACTGTTCGCGCAGCAGCACCGTTGGACGCAGGGTGATACTGCGATACCAGCATGCGGCGTATTCCATTTTGAGTCTAGAATTCGAGGAACTGTGCACTGGTAAAAGCAAGGCCATTGTCCGAAACTATTATGTCGGGAAGGCCGTGCTAGGCAAATGCCATTCGAAAGACGGAAATGGTAGCGTCTGCAGATGTAGGTGACACAGGGATGACTTGTATCTATCTCGAGAAGGCGTCCACTATGATCAAGAATACATGCCCTAGAAATGGTCCCCCGAAATCAATGTAAAGAGTAGACAAGGGTCGCTGTGGAAGAGGCCAGGGTGTGTGCTGCACTGGCTGGGCAGCTCGATGTTGAGCCTGGCACGTAGCGCAGCTTTTCAAACTGTTTACAATGTCATTGTCAATGCCTGGGTAGAAGACATGGCTCCTAGCAATCATCTTCTTCTCGATCCCAGTGTGGCTGGCACGGAACACGCCAAGTACCTGGGCCAGCAATATTTTCGGAATCACGACTCTTGATCCCCAAGTAGACAGCTTTCATGGAGACTGAGTTCCGCACTTCTGTCTATGAAAGGGTTTCACTCTGATCCCGCTGTGAGGCTTTCTCCTTTCAAAACAGATAGGACAACATGGCTCAAAACTAGATCGTCCCTTGTGTATCGTGCTACAACAGTTGGTGAGAGGTGTTGTGGATATGCCTCCTCTAGCACGAAGATCTAAGCAAGGCGAGGAACTGTAGTGCAGTCGTTAGGCAGCGGCAGTCTACGTCTACTAAGCGCACCGGTATGCCCGAACTATTTGCCAGGTTTCTAGGCAAGTTTGTAATTGTAAGCCGATAGCTTCAGAGCCCATCTGAATACTCTTGGCGAAGCTTGCACAGGAACATGCTTGTTGGCACCCAGGAGTCCAAGAAGTGGATTGTGGTCAGTGTGTGCTTCAAATGGTATGTCCCACAAGTACTGGTGGAACCTATCCACGCCGAACACCAAGGCCACTGCTTCCTTGTCAAGTTGACCATAGTTTTGTTCTGTTTTTGATAAACTTCTCGAAGCAAAAGCAGTTGGACGTTCTCAGCAAGCGTCGTCTTTCTGCGCCAAGACTGCTCCTATGCCGTAATATGATGCATGACAGCTGAAACACACAGGCCTGTCAGGGAGGAAATGTACGAGAACTAGAGCTGAAGTCACCAGACGATTGCAGGCAGTGAAAGCACCTTGCTGGTCCCTTTCACACTGCCACTACTTTCCATCACAAAGAAGCAAGTGCAACGGACGGAGAAGTGCAGAAAGGTTGGGGAAGAAACGCCGGTAGAAATTGACGAGTCCCGAGAAGCTTTGAAGTTCCTTGACATCTTGTGGCACAGGACACGACTAGATATAATAGGAGGCCATGAGGACCTCGATAGTAAAATGAGACATGACGCTACATAGGTCAGAACGAACTAACTCTCTATTTTTCCCGCGTCCCCATCTTTATTATATTACTGATTAGTGGTCTGTGAAATGGAGAGACAATGATTCTTGAAGTGGATCTAATCTAAAGATGGCAATGACAAGGTCTATGTATGTTCCTCGGGTGGTTGTTCGTTTTTCTAGTCATATGAAGTGGAGTGTAGAGCGTATCGAGACAACATATACTGTACAATCCAGTCGCTGTCCATAATGCCCACGTTGAAGTCGCCGACTAGTATAAAGGGTTTGTGCTTGTGCTATGTTTCGTGGTTTTAATCGCAACATACACTCATGTTTCGCCTTTGAAGAGGAAACGCCGCGGGGTTCTAAAGTTGTCTCAGACCGAAGCTCTTACGAAAGCATTTATTTATTTATTTAAAAATTCCTTACAGACATCCATTGAGGCATTACGTAAGGAGCAATACAAAAAAGTGAACTTCCGCAGTACTTACATAACAGGAGGCGTCATAGATCATTTCATCGTAAGAGCCATCCAGGATTTCCACCAGCTGTGCCCCTCGCACCCCTCGCACTTCACTACTCTTAGACCCCTCGTAGCCGCGATCACGAACGGATCCGATTAACAAGTGCGGTCCACCTGCTGGTGCTCACTGATCACGCTGATGATGACCTTGTTCAGGAACTGTCAAGAACCCTTTCTACACATACACACGGGTTCGTGAAACGTGCGTGCGTTCCCATCATAACAGATAAGTATAAGCGTAACAACTGTAACGCAACTATATAAACTGCAACTGGGACTGTAACGTACGTGCAGTGCGCCTGCGTGTACCACTCGGCTGTTTGTATATCCAGGGGAACGTTGCTGAATGAAACTTAGTTGCGAGTAACGCCTGTCCTGTGCATTTGTGTTTCTTCTTTGTGCTGTTCGGATTCGCGCTATCCAGTATTGAAGAATATAAGCCCTACATGTGAGCTTACCGCGTCTGGTTATGGTAACACCCACGTTGCTGTTGGCATCGTTATGCAACTGTAAACAACTGGTTAAATCACACATATGCGACTCTTCAGCATATTAGTGTGTTTATACCACTTCCACATTTCTCTAGCATCTTTCTGTAACGTTTCGCTCAGTATGAAAAATTACGCCACAGTCACCATCCCGCGCATGCTTCGCATAACATCGATTCCCACGGTACGTGGGATCTGCCGAATTTTTGTATTTGCGGCCATGCGTAGTAAACAGAAAATCAAGAAAAATGAATAGATGGAAAGTTAGAACCTGCCTAATCAGATGTTTTGCTAACCGATATACAACTTTCCCATTGGAATTCTTGCGCAGCTTCGTTGATTCAAAAGTTAGTTAATTAAAGTGTCCTAATGAAGCAATTATTAGAACACAAAAATTATCTGACTTACTCCAGGCAACAACCAGAAATATGTATTTGGTCGCGTCGTCATTCAGTGTGTCGGCATATTTTTAATCTCCTGCTAGATATAGCTAGGCCACCCTGTGTGTGTATATATATATATATATATATATATATATATATATATATATATATATATATATATATAAAGAAAGTAAAGAGCAATAAATAATTATCCGCTGGTTTTCACTGATGTGTGAAAGAAACGAGCCCTCAAAATTTCCGTCTTTCATTCGTTTGTAGAGAAGGTCTCGTTCCGGCAGACTTGATGTCTTCAGGTATTATGCCAGGGCTTATTGGCCAGCTGTCTGCTCTTTAATGGATCACGTAGCACGTGACGCCAGCTGGCGAAGAAAGTGTTCCACACTCGCCGTGATGGGTACGAGCGGCGCTAACACTACCAGGGTTTGCGTGCAGATAAATAACCGATAAAGTGAAGAAGCGCATTACGCGCTTTATCTGAAGGTTGCGGGTTTGGTCCCTGGCTGCTGCAAGATGTCTTTTCGTCCACTTTACATTCTTGACATATATAACACATGTAGTAATACGCACTATTAAAAACAGTACTATTAACGTTCCCTATACCTTCCTTAGTTTCATTATTTGTTGTAGTATATGAAGATTGTGTCAAAAACAGAAGCGAGCCCTCAAGATTTCCGTCTTATATTTATGCATTCAAGTATTTATTTCTGAGTTTCTATAGGATTTTTAGAAGTATATTATGTTGGGGCTAAGGTAATTAGTTAACTTGTACTGAATGGTGCGAGAGGCTCTCAGGATGTGCTGCTCAAGTACTGGAGTGATAAAAATTTATCTACTACAAGCAGGCTATACAATTCAGCATTTTAACTCTCGTTTCAAAAATCCATTTGTTCAAAAGCTGATGACATGAACGAGGTGAACTAATCAAGGCATTTACCGCATAATGTCGTGAGGTCTTCATAGATGGATATTTTATTTTTGCCAGCAGTCTCTTTCATTGTCCCTTCTCCTAAAGCAGTCAGCTTTGTATGCAAGTTAGCTCATATGACGTGCGGTTTCGTAGTATGAAGTGCAGGTAATAAAATATGACTTTTTTCGTTTAAAACAGGTTTAGGAGTCCTAAATTATTTTGCTGAATTTGTTTATGACGTATTGCATGACACTTCTCAAAGTCATGAGGAACATACAAAAAGGCTTTTAATATGCGTGCAACTGCATGCGTTGAAGCAAATAGCATTTATTCTTCTTTTGTATCATCCGTTTGGAAAATATTTATGATTTTTCTTTATGTGGCTGTGCTTCTTCAGATCACACTGACATAATATATGCATCTTCTAAACTGTACCTTGTGCCTTGGTATCTGCAACAGGCGAAAAAAAGACATTAAAGCGTTTGTAACACTTTAAGGCTTCATATGGTTTGTCAAATGCTGACACCATTTGTGGGAGTTTGAAAACACACACAACAATGGCTATTAATAGGCACTTTTGACTGCGGCTGGTGCCAAGACCCGACAAAGCGCGTAACCCATGAGACACCTACTTGCGCGTGTATGTGAGCATTGTTGATGTATATAGCGGAAGCCGGCCTCTACCTGTATATTTAACTATGTATGCCGTTGGGCAAACTCTCGAAATTAAAAAAAAAAATGTGCGTTAAAATTTTTAGAGTGCACCGAGGAGCCGAAACATACTGGAAACGAGGATGCGCTATGTATAAAATCTGCAAAACAATTTTTCTGCCTTAGATTTTGTAAATAAGTACACTGTCGAGTTCACTAATAACTGGACCGCGCGGTCATCGACCAAAACAGAAATATCTGGCTCATTTGGTCCTTGAAGCATAGCTGGCAAGCTTTCCGCCTTTCCGCAGTACACAATTCGCAACGGTAGAACCACAATTTAAAGTCAGTTATTGGGTGTTGTTTCGAAGATTGAAATATTATTTCAAGTTTATTTGGATGAACTGCACCGCTATGCTATTTTTTACTTGTTGTAATATGTCTTCCTACACACATAAAAAATAAAGAACATGAGTAGCGTGGAGGCTGAATTGTGTAAGTGTATATAGCCACATGCACTTATTGCATGTGGTTTTTCAAGGCACTTTCAGTTTACGCGTTCATTTTACTGTCCCGTCTGCGGAGCGCCAAATTTCGCAATTACCTAATTACATAAAATCTCATTTGGAGGTACAGATTTTTTCCATTGGTAAATTTAACGCCAGCTTGTCATCCGCAAAAGATTCATGATTGCGCAAACGTAGTCCTTGAAAGCAACGTGCTATGTACGCACGCCTTGAAGCTCAA